>NC_056728.1:802250675-802298175 GCF_019279795.1 Protopterus annectens | reverse complement strand
CTCAATTCACTGAAAACACAATTCACTGAGACACATTTCACTGAAAGTTATATATGGCCTTTTCCCCACTGTAGTGCGACCCTGGAGTTAGACTATATAGTAAGGGGGTGTAGGGGGGTTTGGTGGGTGTAGTCCCCCACCTATTTTAAATATTTTGAACTATACACATGGATACTTGCAATTTCAATAAATTACTCTTTTCTAAACTTAATATATATTCAAACTATGTGGGGGGCTACACCCCCCACAAACCCCAATGTGTGGGGAGGTGCTCCCCACACCCCCCTTACTATATATTCTAACTCCAGGGTTGCACTACAGTGGGGAAAACACCATATATAACTTTCAGTGAAATGTGTTTCAGTGAATTGCATTTTCAGTGAATTGTGAATGCATGTATGGCATTAAAAACACAATCAGCATAATGCCTGATTTAAACATATTGAGAGCCTGACAGATCAATAAATTAGGTTTTTTCAGACATAGTGAAACAAGATGCTGGGAGGGGGTGTGAAAATAGAAGCTTGAATGGAAATGGCAGTTAATGACAAATGTAGATAGCACCCCAGACTTAAATGAAATGTGTTGATAGTACGTTATAATTGAAGCAATATATTTTATAACTTTTGTCAAAATTAATTTTAGTCTAGGACTGCAATATTGCTAATTTTAGATAACTTAAGCCCATTCTGCAAACTTTACAAGGTTCTCAGTGTTGAGTCCCTAGACCTGATAGCTGGTTATTCCAGATAGTAAAGGACTTCATTCTTATTGGGGATTAGGGGTCAATGCGGGGGGGTCTTGGAGCCCACATGTATGAAACGGTTGAATTGGTAAGCACAGTGCCTTCAGGAGTGCTGCCACTTTGTGGAACAAATGGGCAATAGGTGGAACACTTTTTAATGGCTCATTAACAACCTTAACTATGACACTCATAGGACAGTTAACAGGTGATTACTTTATGTATCAAAAAGGACTTTTATTGAAATAATGATTCAGTTTGAACATGACCTGTTATGACCCTAAATGATAAATGTTCCTTGGGATGCGGTACACATGAGGTATTGGTATGTTTTTCAGGTATTTTGCTTTGTTTTTGGCATCTTAACTATCAGTGTAGTGGGCACATTGGGTTACAGATGCTTATGGAACAGAGCATAAGGTTGAAGTTGCCAAGGTTGCACTGTCTTGGGGATGGGGGCTGTGGGCCAGTGTGCTGGAGCTGCATTTGATGAAGAGACTAGCCCCCGGGAGTGATTAATGGTGTTATTAAGACTTTTGGTTGCATGTGTGCTATGAATTTACAGTGTTCCTTTATTTTGCAGGTAGGGAAGTGCAGAGTGGGCATCAGTCGGTGACCAGAAGGAAGTGGGCTTGAACGGAGTTGGAGGCTATTGAGGTGTATTTTCCAGCAAGGCCATAGATGGGAGAATGCTGAGTGATCAACAGTCAGTGGCCTGAATGAAGTTGTTGTTAAAGATGGTGGTGCCGTGATGGGCATTTCAGTTGCAGCAGTGCTATGGAGTGAGCTTGCAGATGGTGGAAGTAGGTTGTCACAGTGGATGTCACAGTCATTAGTGCTGTGCAATGAGGTCACACAAGGAGGAGTGTAAAGATCAACAGTTGCTGGTCCAAAGGAAGTGGAATTCAAAGGTAACAGATTCTGCTGGGGTTGTAGTTTTGGTTGTGGGAGTGGCACACAATGAGTTTGCAGGTAATTTTATTTTATTTAGTGCTCATTAAAGCATGTCACTGTTGGTGGGGCTTGGGGTAGGTAGGGTCAAGTCACAACAACTGTAAGTTAATAGAAAGTTACTCTGCTGTAGGGCCCTTATAGGCTAGTTAAGTTCAATCCTTATCAGCATGCAGTACCTGTTCTTATGCAGGAGGGACATGGGTAGAACCCCTTGGGGTGAATTTACAGTTGCCCACTCAGTTGTTCAAATTGGGTTTGAAGAGGGCCAATGAGGTATTCTGTTGGCATATACTGGGAGATTGTTCCAAGGGTGGTATTTTCTAAGAGATGAAGCTGTTTCTCAAGCGGGTCTTACTACTGCTACAGTAATGGTGAAGGTATTAGAACAAGTAACATGTGCATCATTTGACTGGCACTTTGGGCTGATAAGATGTAGTTTGGTTAGTAGGTTAGGTGTGATGGAGTTTTGTGATAGCAGGAACTAGGTACTTTGTTAACTACGCAGAAGTAGGTCTAAGTTTGGCATTGCTTAGGCTGGTGGAGGGAGTTTCATATACTTTTATGAGAAAGGCTTATGGTAGGGGATTGCCAGATTGGTTACATTTGTGTGCAGTTCCTGGTGGGAGGGATTTTGCTGGGAAGAATTAGCTATTTGTCCGGCTTTAGAACAACATATGTCAGTTCAGTTGGTCAAGGAGATTTTAGCACCATTTTAATAGAATAGGATAGCACTGTCTTATGGCTAGATAGGTGTTTGGTTTCACCTTAAGTTATAATAATTACAGGTGGTATATTCTGTAACCTGGTGAGGGTCTGGTAATGTTACGGGGTGTTATGTTAGGTAAAGCCTCTCATTTATCATAGATGTCGGCACAGGGTCCATGATCTACTGTACTGCCAAATGTATGGAATGGTTCAAAAATTTTCTTTGCACTGACTGTTTTTTTTTTTCTTCACCGAGATGAGGAACAACTTTGCTGCAATTAGTAGGGTGAACACTTGCTAATGCATTTTACGTGGCTTTTATTGCAGATGGTGGTGTGGTGATGGATTACAGTTGCTGTATTGTTACCCAGCATAGTCCAGGAAGGTGGAAGCAGGTTTTGTAGGGATGTCTCACTTGCTAAGGTGATGAGCAATGAGGTCATACCTGTAGGAATGCTAACCAGGCCACAGCTATTGGCTTGAAGGAAGTGGATCTCTATGGTAATGGATTCTGCTGGGGTGAAGGTTTTAATTGATGGAGTGGAGCACAATGAGGTTTCAGGTAATTTGTATTTACTGCTCATAGAGGCATGTCAGTGCAGGTGGGGGTATGTAGTAGGTGGGGGGTATTCATAATAGTTCTGGAGTTCAAGGGATTTCAGTTTCTATGGCATTTATATTATGGCTGTATATAGTCATTCTGGAAGAATTTGAGAGTTAACAGGGGATAGGATGTTCATTTGGTGCTATGCTTGTACTGGTTAGGCAGAGGAGCAGTAGGATTTCTTTTGGATTTTATTAGGTAGGGCTGCTGTGAGGATGATGGTATGCAATTGCCTTGAGTGTTTTACATGATTGGGTTAAATATTTTGGTGTTGCCTAGGGCAGGTAATGTCCCAGGGCTCATTATGAGGTTAATATTGGTAGTTGGAATGAGTGAAAAGTTAATATGCAGAAGGTATGCAAAGATATGGTTATTATTGTAGTATTGCAAAGGGACCACTGGGTTTAACTGTTAGTCTAGTTAAGTGGTGGCTTTTGGTGTTCATGCAACAGGGTTTTTGGGGTTGCTGATGGGGGTTGCTCCTTTAGGAAAGGAAATGGCAGTTTGCAGTTTGGTAATTAGTAATTCCACTGGGTAATCAAGAGGTGGCAGTTAGGCATGATGGCATGTCGCTGACCTTGTTTGACCTTGTGCCATTGGGCATTTTCAGATTTTGGTGGTACATTGATCTTTGATAGTTTTTCCTGGCTTGGGTTTACTGTTTGTGGTGCATTTTGGGTCATACTGCTAAAAGGCCATGATGCTGGTTTAAATTTCTTATTGCTTATAATAGGTAGTTGGTGTGATGGCAAGATTGCTATTAAATGGAATTTTGGAACAAGATCTCATGTAGTTGTTAGTTTCATTGGGCAGTAAAATGGGACTACAATTGGAAAGGAGGGTATGCAATGGCCTCTGCATGTTTTCAAGTGACAGTGAGCTTAACGTTTGGTTGTCTAGTTGGCTGGTGATGACTCAAGAATCATTATGAGGCTTTTATTGGTATGGTAGTTGGGCAACTGAGTATTTCACTCATATAAAGTGGGTATGCAAGGTTATGAGGTATGGCTTGTTACTTTGGCATTGGAGAGGGGTCCGTGGTTTGTTTTCAGCTGTTTAGACAACTGGCTAATTTTGTTATTTATGTGATAGGGCTTGAGAGGTGATGGCATGGACACAGTTTGGTTACGCAGGATGGGATACACAGAATGAGGATTGGCTTAATGCCTTTTAATAGTGGTCAGGTTGTTGGAAGTTTGGTCGGAGAGAAGGGGAACAGCCTGGTCAGCCTGGTGGGTGAAGAAGAGTGGCAGGCTTGCCCTCTTCTGTTCCCCCTCTGGTGTTGGATGATCAATTGAATGAGTTGGGAAAGGAAAGTGAGAGGTTGGATGCTGCTTCATAAGTAAAATAGCAAACAGAGTTAAGCTGCTTATTTGGTTGGATGTGTAATTCAATAAATGTTAACTGAAGTGAGTGGTGGTATACTGCTTCATAAGTTAGCAAGTGGAGTGGGCACTGCTTACTGGTCAGGATGAACGGAGTCACGCTGTCCTATTTTAATCTTACATGGATGTTATCTTCACCTATATGCTGTGTTGGTTGTAATTAATAAATATTGGTTAACAATCATGTTTATGGAAGTTTAATAAAGGCCATCAAATGTCATTTGGTGCGATGTATTTATTGAAGGGGACTGGGACAAAAATGTACCAGAAGAAGTGAGGCCCAGTCATAACCTCAACATCTACTGACTTAAAAAAATATTATTCGTTGACTTTAAAAGCTTAGCAAATCACAATAGTAAGCATTAAGAGGAGTTCTCATTTTAAGCTGAAAACATGATAATGTCAGTAATTAGGTGTGATTATGAGGAAATAAATACTAAGCCCAGAATTCTCATATTTCAGAGAAAGTTCCTCCTTTTCCAATGTACGGTGCTGTCGGTATACTTAAATAGTGGAGCTGTCAGAGTACAGCCTCTACACTTAGGGTGATGTGGGGCATTAATCTTAGCAACAAATGCTTTCAGTACGCAAGATAAAGTTTCACACTTTGCTTTTATATCTGTTGAACAGCACTTCATTTCTTTGGCATTTTGGGATTGCTATTGTAAAGTTTCAGACTTTTGATAGGACAGTACTTTAAGATTGTTTTACGCCATTAAGTATTTTAAATACATACTCTAATGGTAAAATATACATTACTCCTTGTATTTACTATGTAATATGGCTGAAGTAATGCTTTTATAGATTTTTATTCATTTACAAAGCAGTCATGCCATTTATACCAAACAGGTATAAGATGCATGTCATATTTATTTGCACCATGTGACAACAGATTTATTTTATTGTGAGACTATATAAAACATGAAGAAGAGAAAATCACAGCGTTCAGCAGAAAGATTCTTATGTCAGATTAGGGCAACTCACAACTATAATATCTCTGTGTACTCTTTAGGTTTAGTTCTGCAAAGAAATATAAAACCAAATCAAATGGAATCTTATTCTTCACAATCACATTTATCGAACATACACAACCTTAGAAATATGAAAACCAGTAATTACTCTGTTCTGATATGGTGCTGTTGTTTGACAGAAAATCCTTTCATTTCAAGTATATTTTGTTTATACTTGATGTACCTTAAAACTACTGGAATCAGTATGACAATTACCATAATGTGTTTTCAATAATTTGTTGGCTGCCGCACAGTGAGGTCATGGAAAATACAGAGCACATCAGCAACACTAATGATGTGATGGTACAGGACCCAGCACTAAACCCTACAACTGCAGCATGCTGTTCACTTTTAGAACCTGAAACGCATATTGTTGTCTGCTTGCCCTTTAACCACCTTTAATGTTATTTAGGAAAAAAAGTTCATAGCAGGTTAGTGGCAAGTGACACTCTATGAATGTCTGCATGACATTTTATATGTAATATCCATGTCTACATAGGTTTTCTCTGTTTATTCCATTTTATTCCTTCCTCACAAAAATATGCTGGTTAATTTGCTAAACTAAATTGCTTATACATATGTTTTTGTTGTTTTTACCTTTCCCACTGTGACCTTTACCTTGGCTGGAATGGTTATGAGAAGAACTAATAGACTTATCTAGTTAACAGAAATATAACAATAATCTTTGTGCTGACTAAAAACTGTAGATGCAAACTTAAACAAAAAAGGTGGACTTCACCATTAAACCTGCATTGTATGTCTGTTAATTATCACTTTATTAAAGATCCTTGCTTTTATTGAGAACCTCATACAGCTTTTAACAAACAACTCATTAAAAAAAATGGCCATAGCTGAAGGAATTGCACCATCCATAAAACATCACCACAGTTCATCATGTCAGATATCAAAGGCAGTCTACAGAAGCTAATGAAATATAATCTTTCTGGATCTCCTCACAGAGGGGATGCCTGGTTTACTTCCCACTCTACGCACATAGCCATATCCTCACTGGTCTGCATCACATGGGATTGTCCATTACCAACAGTTCAAAAGATAGATGCTAGAAAACCTGATATAGAGGTCCATGAAAAGAAGACAAAAGTAGCGTGGATCATTGAAAATGACACACCCAGTGACTACAGTGTCCTGGGTACAGAGAGACACAAAGTTATAAAATATCAGAATTTGCAGGCAGAAACAAGAGCAATGTCGAAGAAAGATACCCAGACAGTCACAATAGTAGTAGGAGCAATGGGTCTTATAAAAAAGAATGTATAATCATATTTAGATATGTTACCAATACATGTAACTCCGTACGAATTTCAGAAGAAGTCATTACTGGGCACATTGCGGGTGCTGCGAAGAGCACTATTGGCTGACATAAAAGATTGAAACAGTACTAATTTCATGAACTTTAATCATACTTTGACTTGGGAATGAGGTCCATTTTGGTCATGGTATTAGAAATCCAAAGGACCTGGAGAAATGAAAAGACAGTAGCCAAAGCACATTAAAGAATGGCAGTCAGACTGCATGAGTAAGCATTCTACTCTCAGATACTTTCCTCATTGTGTTATGGTCAGGCAGCCATCTAACTTGCAAAGAAAAACTCATTTCGTGTCATTTGTGTTTGTGATTTCTTAATTTCAGTCATTGCATAAAGCTAGTGACCACAGGCAATAATGAGTGCACAGACTGACCACTAAACTGTGAACTGTGTTTTATGAATCAGTTACCGATTACCTGTTGCTGTGTGGTACAGTTCTTACAGCATGGTCACTAATATAAACATCCACTTGTCTGTGTACCAATACCTTCTCTCATGAACAATGCTATCATGACACATCATCCCCCCACAGATGACCCAAACCTCCACATGTAGAGAACAGAGCACTTTCTCCTGGGGAAGATGATTGCATGTGTACCAGGATCTCAAGTTACTCAAACTACTATTTACACCTGTCAATGATATCCCTAGCTGAGATCCTTGTTTCTTTAATCCTGAGAATAGCTTGATCAGTGTGTCAGCTATCCATCCTGTCTCAGAACGTGGTTTCCCAGATCTTCTTTGAGCCATCCAAAATTCATGTAAGGAAATGTAAAGAATTGCTAAAGTCTGTAATGCAGGTATATTTGTAAAAACTGTCATATAATATAAATAATACTGTGTTTTTGGAGCTTTTCTCCCTGGGCCTCTACTGAAAATGGACATATATCCAGCTGGACTAGCCCAGTCAACAAATGTATAATAAAAATAAATAAATAAATATAATTCCCCATCACCCTTTAGAGCTCCTCACGTGTCTGGAAGTTCACATCAGCAACAGCTAAAGCTGCTGTCTTTGTGGACTATTGGGGTGTATCAGTTAAATCTGGGACCTTCCTTCTAACATTGCAAAAAAGGCCATTTTATTTTATAGCTTTACACCCAACTAGTGTCCACCGGAGAAGCATAGGTTTACTTCAAGAACAACCATTGATCCACATTTTAATTTTAATTTGTTTTTATCACCTGGAGTTTTGAATGGGGTACATTTAAAATCCAAATCCTTTAGTCCCCCAATACATTGAATGAGGTGTATTCGAGAGTTAAAAATGTACCTTATCCTGTACAAACTATCTGATGGAGGTTTCCCAAGATTCATCTCCTTTTACTGCGAGCAAATTGTGATGAAATTGCTTGCATTTCCATGTGATCATTGAAATATGTTATCTGTTTTTTGGTGATTTGTGTTCTCAGAAAGGCCTCTGTTAGTAAGGGGTGGCCTAAGAGGAGAGGCCAAGCAAATGACCATATGAAAGTTTGACCTCCCAAGAATGTTCATTTGGAGACTCAGCAACATCTTACACAGTACAGGGATACTGGAAGCCACTGCTGGAGTATGGCCTAAAGGTAGTGTTCACCAATCAGCTTCTACGTATAGTCCATTCACACTCAGGCTTAAAAAAGTGGTGTGGAACCACAGTGTATAATCACAAGCGAGAAGGTAACATATGCATTCCAGCACAATGCTGCTCAGGTGGAAGTTAGGAGAGGTATTTACAGACTAGCCCTAAGTAATCAAACCTGGCTTCTAACACATAGGATGTCTTCTCATTGCTAAGCATGTCTGGAACCAAAGGATGCATGGCTGTGTGAAATGTTCAATCTAGATATAGGTGCCCTTGCATCAATACACAATGTTGGTTCTGGTGCAAGCTTTCTTAGTCATGTGTGATTTCCCTCCATCTTTCAAATCACTCCTTTGGAGATGTCATAGACAAGTGTGAGGATGGTCACAAACCCATGGCTAGGTGATGTATTATTCACATTTTGCTAGTATATATACACCCACTGGCTTTTCAGAAATAATATAACCTCCTTGGATACCCTATTAGCAGTGCTTGGTAGTATACTAATTATTGACTCACTGAGTCTACTATGAAACTCCTGTGCTTAAGAATGAAAGAGATACCTGGTGAGGTAGCCAGGAAATTAATAGCATGTTTGATCTGTACTGGAATGTGAATCATTTGATTGTACATAATAAGCATAATATTCAACACAACAGTGCTCATAAGTGTATTTGGTTACAGACCATTTTGTACAAAATGGTGACCATTAACCATTAGCCAGAAGTGAAGTGAATCATGTCTAACGGTGTGTAGTAGGATAAATGAAGGAAAATGCTTGAAGCAGAGTAACTGTCACTACAGTAAATCAGACTTTTTTATTGCCTAGCAGAGCTTAGCATGAGCATAAAAAAGCAGAAGCCCAATGACAGGTGCATATCAGACTAAAACATTAAGACTCTAGTAAAACAAAAAGACTTGCCTTTATTAATGCAGTCAGGCCAACATACCTGAGACAGCTTGCAGACATGTGCTTCCAGTCAGCCAAGATTAATGGGAAAACATGACAAGGTTCCAAAACACTTGACTTAACAAGAAGTCTCTGGTGTTTCTGGTTAGTCTCCAATTGTCTACTTCTTCTCAGAAGTATGTGGGGGGTAGTATCTGGACTGACTTTATCCTCTTCCTACTGTTTTCATTGAGGTGCAATGTAGGGGTCATTCACTGTGTACCTGTTAACCTTGTGAAATGTTACACATTCAGAAGGGCTGCGATAGCATTATTATGCAAATGGCATGCAACTCTGCCACTTATTTCTAAAGATTCTGCCTCAGTAATCAAGTGAAGTATAACTCCTACAGGAGAGTATACATGGAAGTTTATGTCACTACCACTGAGTGGTTCTTTCTAATGTTTGCCTCCAGATGTTAATTGTTCTGTGGACAGCCAGCATTTCTTTTTAGTGGCACATTACTTAGGAGTGATATCTAACAACAAATTAATACTGACGAGTCAGATTTCAGCCACCATTAAATCACTCTGTTGTACATTAGGAATATTTCCTTTATAAGGTTTGATATTCCCTCTTCTGATCAGTCTACACTGTTGTCTACTTTTTTTCTGATTATTGCATTGCTTTCCACATGGGTATTTCTCACATGATTTTGAGTTCCACTAAGAGTGCAGAACTCTGCAGCCCAATGACTTACCAGGCCTAACAGCTTATAATGGCCAAATGAGAAGCAGCTAACTGTCTAAGTCCTTGTGATGCTTTATCTTGCCCTACATGGCTTGGGTTCCCTTTATGTCTGGGGTCAGTTTTACTGGTAGCAGCTGTCTCGGTCTCTGCACTTGGCCACCCAGCAGCTACTAGCAGTTCATTAAGTCCGCCTTGGGTACTCAAAAGCTAGCATTTGGTTTAAGAATTTCTGGAACCTGCTACCTGCTTGATTGAGAAAGTCCCCAACCCTTGCTGGCTTTAAGTTCACAGTAGAGACTGAATTATTTTTACTTGGAAAGCAGCTGACGAGCATTACTTTCCTGCCACTGGGATTATTACTTTTACTTTTACCTGTCACTAATGCGTGTCATTTATGTGCTACTCATGTTGTTTTCTTTTCTTTCTTTTTTTTAATTATGTTTCTGTCCATTGTGATTGATTAGTTTAATGTAATGCAATGTATTAATGATTTTTTATTATTTTAATGTAATGTAATACATTAATGATTTTATCTCTACATTATGCTCTTTTGTACAATTTCATACTCGATTTATCTTTATCCTTTTTCCGTTTATTAGCTGTACAGTTCTTTGACACAGGCACTATAATGAAGCTAAAGTTGAACTAAGTGCAACGGAAAATATGCATATCTATGAATGCATTGCAGGATAAAAATTCCACTTGCAGAAGTTTATCTTTTGATAAATATTTACACTTCATTATATTGTTTTCTTCAATCCTTCTCACAGCTGTGGCACTGATGTCGTTTGTTTCCTTTGTATAATCTTATCATGCAGTTTTGAAGTTCTCTATTTTTTTAGTACTGTGTAGTAAAGGCAGGGAGCTAGAGTCTCAGCACATGGAAATACTGTTTCCATGATATAACTCCTCACTTTACAGTGCAGGCCAGTTACACTAGAAGCTGATACAAAGAGCATTCACTATCATATGAGCTATTCTAAAACCATGCATCACATCTTACTTTCATCTGTTTAAACATGTACTTATTCCAGATTTGGAGCACTTGCTATAGTATACAGTGCAGCTGCCCAGGTACGTTACCCAATGCACAAAGTACCTGACTGACTAAGAGGGCAGCTTACTGCAAGCTTGTAAATAAGTACATGACATACTTGGTGCAATTATCTAAACTAAATATCTCATAAATGATTATTTTGTTTACATTTACTGCATTTTTTGTTCACAGGATACACCTTCTACTTGCTAATGTAAGATCTTATCACTGAAAATATATTAAACACACACTTAAAAACTTTCCTCATATGTAACTACTGACTGTGGCTCAGATTGTGTAATGTGAATAGCGCATTATATATTTCTTTCTGCATTTGTGAATTTATTTATGTACTATAAACTCTGCATCTTTTGGCATTGTTCTTGTTTTTACACCTTGACAGCACCAACAGTAGATCTCCTTGGATTTTTGATATACCATGGCAGCAAATACAATTAAATAAATAAGAACTGGGTCTATCAGTGGAATGAATGAATGAATGAATGAATGAATGAATGAATGAATGAATGAATGAATGAATGGATGAATGGCATTATAATGGCAACACTAATTGAAAAAGAGGAAGAATGTTAAAGGCAGCGATGGTTATGCAATGCCTGGTACTAAAATCACTGATCAGTAGATATCCCTTACAGAATGCACCTCCTGTTTAATCTCAGTGATGACCAACAAGATACAGTGTTCAGTCCCATGAATGGCCCCCTCACAGACAGTGATGTGGGGAATTAATTAAGGTAAATGGATGTTGACCAACAAACTAAACAGCAAATTAATCTGTCAGATGTTTAAAACACTTTTCCTGTCATTGTAGAAAGTAATGGCCATCATTCTGGCATTGCACCAAATAGGGAAGCAAGAACATGCTTAGTAGAGCAATGATTCACTGGGTGTCCATTTTACCTGGCGAAAGCTATCTGGCAGACTTATAAGCAGACTGCCAAAAATGTCATAAAGAAATGACCTGCATAAATACCAGTAACGGCACTGAGAATCACGTCATTTTCTTGTTACTTTGATGTACATGCTCAGATAATGGTAGTCGCTTGGCATGTTTTTTCACAGTATGCATGACTCATTTATTTTTGTAATGTTTATGTCTTCTAGATAGATTCCCATACATAACAGGGATTAATCCCATTAGAAATTTGCAAAACCAAATAGCATTCCATTTGTCATTGCTGTGAAATGCGTGTTAATATGCTGAGCTTGAACAATGCAGTTTTATACTGACACATTTTGCTGATTAATGTAATGCAAACATTTAATAACAAAGGTAACAAAATCATAATCTGTAAGACTCTGCTCTGTTCTCAGATGTTCCACTCTAAATTCATGTTAAAAAAGGGATTTTATGTGCCAAGACTTAAATTTGGAAAGATATAACAAAATAGTTAAATGAGTGAAACAGCTTGCTATTATGATTTGTTGGCAAATATTTGCAGTGTAGATTTTCAGTCCTGCAAGCAACAATGTACTAAATACAATAAGGCATTACAATTTGAACATTTTGCAGTACTTCATTGGTACATTTCAGATAGCACATAATGTTTGCACTACTTGTTAGTATGCAGACATTCGGATAAAACTATTCTGTCAAACTTAGATTAGGCCTGGCAATAGCACAAACCCACATATCCTTAATATTGCATTACAGAGTATAATAACTGCAGGCTAGTAGCCCTCTATAGCCTGTGTGTGTGTTCTCAGATGTTCCAGTCTAAGATCATGTTCAAAAACAATAAAATCACCTCATTGTGGTAAAATATTTTAGGCAGATCTCACTATCCCTTTCAATTCTCTAGGTTTTTTTGCACACAGGACATAAGAAAGATAGTACTAAAAATGGGGACATCCATTCAATTGAATTGGCACAATAAGACAGCTTTTTCCATTTCTTGATGGGAGGTAGAACACGCATTGTTAATGCTGACTTCATGTAGTATGATATTTATCAAAATGACAGCGTGATCAGGAAAAGTTACTTAAACGGTTTAAAAGCCAACAGCGGACTGACAAAAAGAAGGTACAGGCATTGGACAGCAGCTCACAGCTGATAGATCATTAGGAATTCAAACCATGGTGCATTCTGCTCATCTCTGAAATGGGCAGTGAAGTGACACTCTTGATAAATGAGCTCCTATGGAAGATAATTAGGTATTAATAAGGATAATAAATGGAAGGAGGGATGAAATAAAATTGGTGTTATATAATTCTTGTCATATGTTTTGTATCTGAGAATGTTCAACATGCCATGAATAGCTGAATACAGACCTTATACACATTCAGGGCACATGCCTAAGTCTGAAAGATGACGTATAGTGCAGAGGCAAAAAGTATACCAATCACTTCATCTTAGAGCATCTCTGCTTGGCAAATTGTCAGACATCTCATGAGTTAAATAACTACATATCCCTCCTTGCAGTCTTACACAATGCAGCTTTAGGGAAAAGCTATGACCACAGGCAATCATGGAGTTGGATGGTCGTAAGCAATATCTGACCATGCAGTAACAAAATAAGCCTACGATATACAGGAACAAGAGTACTCAGTCCATGTCCAGCACTGCACTGGTATTAACACATAGCCTGCAGAAAGCATTCATGTCTACAGAGCACACTACACGCATACATTGCAGAAAACAGAAGATGTAAAATGGCATCTTTCTTTAGAAGTATGGGTTGGGCATAATCAAAATTCAGGATTAAGCAGATTAATTTTGATGACAGAATCAACATTTTGGATTCAGGGTAAACTCATCATAAAATCATACAGCTGAGTTTTGTGTACAAGCAGAGAAATCAGTCCTGATAAGAGTATCACTGTATCACAGAACACAGCAATATACATACAGAGACACACACACACACACACACACACACACACACACACACACACACACACACACACACACACACACACACACACACACACACACACACACAAACTTGGACAAGGCAAGCATATCGTATAAATTATACATACAAAACATATACAGGATGCATCATTTTCCTTGTGTGTGTGTGTGTGTGTGTGTGTGTGTGTGTGTGTGTGTGTGTGTGTGTGTGTGTGTATTTTGATGTTCTGCAATAAATGCACACACACACACACACACACACACACACACACACACACACACACACACACACACACACACACACACAGATTCCCGCACACAGAAACTTGGACAAGGCAAGCATATCATATAAATTATACATACAAAACATATACAGGATGCATCATTTTCCTTGTGTGTATGTGTGTGTGTGTGTGTGTGTGTGTGTGTGTGTGTGTGTGTGTGTATGTGTGTGTTCTGGTATTTTGATGTTCTGCAATAAATGCACACACACACACACACACACACACACACACACACACACACACACACACATGCACATACGAATATAAATAAATATCGATAGATAGAGATACAGATATAGATATACATCTATATGCATAAATATGCACATATATAGATACACATATATATCCATTCTTACTGTCTGAGTGGTACATTCTTATTTGTTTGGCAGATCAAAGGATCACAGGAGGTTACTGGGCTATTGGGCCTAGGGCCTTTACAAGCCTAGCGATGTTTTACCCTTGTTTCCCTCATAGACCAAGATAAATAGAGTATATTTGCATGCAAATTTATGATCAGCACCAACTGTCCCTATCCAAGAGGGACATAGGTGAAACCTCCAGATGAATTTATGGTTTCCCATCTAATTATCTAAGTTACGCTTAAATTGTGTCATTGAAGAGTTCTGTTTAACTTGAATTGGGAGTTTGTTCCAGAGAAGTAGCAGCCTCTGGGAGACATAGCTTTCTTTCCAGCAAGTCCTGTTTATGTTGCAGGCTTGGTTAAGGTCTCTAGAGTGAGTGAGTCTTGTCCCTTTAGAGTTGTGAATGTACAGCATTTCCATTAAGGCAAGGTTCAAGACTGCTATGTAGGCCAGACACAAGTTGCCTCTAAACAGTCTGTATGGCACAGAGTATAGGGACAGTGCCTCCATATAGGTCTTGTGATGAAGGCCTTGCATTTTGTTAATGAGAAACCTCTGAGGTCTCTCTAGCTGCTACAGGTGTCTGGTGAGGTCCATACAGAAGTGAGCATTGTACTCTATTATTGGTCTGATGAAGAACAAGTACAGATGAATTATAACCCCCTTCATTTGGATATTATTCTTGTACTTATGAGATCGACAATGTAGAAGGCCTTCCTCACCACTGTTGACACATGTTGATCGAAGTTAAGGCTGCTATCAACCTCCTTTCCTCAAGTCTCTTATCACTGAGTTTAAACTTAAGGGGGTATTGTTAATTTTGTAATTAGCTGGAACTTCACCTTTACTGAAGGGGATGATAATACATATTTTTGCTTTAAGTCCATGTATAAGCCCTTTTTGTAGTATGGTGACATTGTTTTGGGTTTCAATAATTGCACCCAGTTTGCAGTCATCAGCATACCTGTTAAGCCACAACCCATCTATTTTCACCTGAACCTTTGAGAAATAGATTCCAAACAGAAGTGGACGCAGCACAGATCCTTGTGGAAGGGCACTAGTAACAGGTCTGTGGTAAAGTTAGAATCGCAAACAAAAGGCAGAGGACAAAGTAAATTCACTCTGTAAACTTTTACTAAAGAGTTAGAATCCCCTACTTTGATTGCATGCATTCTATCAGAAATGAGCCAGTTGGCTACCCATCTAATGACATATGGGCTTATCTCTAGCTGGGTGAGTTTGTTGATGATGTCTGAGTGGGTGATAGTGTCAAATGCCTTAGCTAAGTTGAGATGGGCAGTATGCAGTGTTTTGCCTTCATCCAAGGCTTTGGTGACATTTTTCAAAGAAGTCTACCAGGATTAATAAGCACGATCTGCCTTTATCAGAATCAAATTGGGTCGGGTGAAGAGTTTGAAGGTCTCCTATATCCTTGTTGATTAGGTCCATGATGATTCTTTCCATGGCCTTACAGCTAAGGCTGGTGAGGCTTATGGGTCTATAATTCCCAGGGTCGGTTGAGAGACCCTCTTTGTGCAAAGGGATCACAGTTAAAGTTTTCCATTCATGTGGGAGAAAGCCAGTACTTAAGACTATGGTTGAAATGAGTACCCAATGGTTCCACCAGCTCCTGTTTTAGACCATTTAGTAAGCAGCCTGGGATGTTGTCTTGTCCCATAGAGGCTGTGTTTTTGGCCTTGGACAGGGCAGTTATGACTCACTCATTGGAGATGCCAGGTAGATGACCGGTGACAGGTATATTTTGGGGTATGACTGGTGGGGAAGGTGGTGTGAAGTTTACGCTGAACTTGTCTGCTAGCAGATTGGCAATTTATGCAGGTTCCTTATGAGTGATACCATTCTCTACTAGTTTGGAACAAATCTGAGCCTTCTCAGATGTAGTTATAGAATCCTTTGCGATTATCCTTACCCAGGGATGCTAATTTGGTTTCATACTTAGCCTTGGTGGACTTAACAAGATGTCTAATTTGCTTATTTAAGTTGTGGTGGCTGTCTTTCCTCTGCTGAGTCCTTTCCTTCTGGTTCTTAGTCAGCAGTTTCTTTCTCTTGTTGTATAACCTCTTTATGCTGGTTGTCCACCAGGGTGGTTTGTTTTTTTCATGAAGATCCTGATTTAATCTTTTCAGGTATGGCTGAGTCTGTATATTTGTATAGGTGTTTATACAAGGCATTAGTGTTCTCCTCAGTATGGGAGATACTGCTGCTAGTGGTGAGTGGGGGGTGTGAAAGTATTTATGCCATCACATAGGAGGCTATAGTTTACTTTAGAGAAATATTTTAACTTTTTTGCTGTGGGGGTGGGGGGTCAGTTGTAATTGTTACTTTGAACAAACAGATTTGTGATCTGACCTTAACAGGGAGGGCCCAACACATGAGATTGTACATGCTGGTGAGCACTAGGTCAAGGATATTTGAGCCCCTTGCTAGAGCATTTGTGTTAACAAAGTCCAGGAACCTTAGCGTGAGTTCTTCTATATGTTGTCCGTTCGATGGCGAGATAGTTCAAGTCACCCTTGACTAGAGTGTCTGGCTGTATCGTGAGTGACTCAAGTAAGTCCAAGTAGGCAGTGTGGTTTACCTGGTTCATGGTGGGGGACCTATATCTAACAATGATGTGGAGGGGGGTCTTTCCTACAATTAGCTGGACTTGGAGTAACTCTAGGGAGTCATACTGTTTAGCCAGTCTAGAGGTGTATTTGTCTTTAATGAAGATGGATACTCCTCCCCCTTTGGTTCTTTCATTTTCATTTTGTGGTCTGAACATGTGGAAGGCATTGTAGCCTTGTATGGCCGGGGTACTTTCTGTTGCCTTGAACCATGTCTCTGATACTGCACAGACATCTGTGTCTCCCAAAGTAAGTAGTGTTTCCAGTCAGTGCAGTTTTCGATTTAAACTCCTAGGATTAAGCAACACAACCTAGAGTTTGTCTCTAGAAGATGTTTTTACGGCAAAAATTTTGCTCTTATGATGTTGCCTTAAAAAGGCACTACGGGGTGGCAAGTACCTTAGCAGTAACTGAAAGCCAAAAGGTGACAGGTGAAGACCATTCTTGGCACAGCAGTGTGGTTTTGTGACCATGTCATCCCAGGCTGGCAAGTACTTAATCCCCTTGGATTGACACCAGAAACTAACCCAATTGTTAAAGTCAATCATTTTTTGTTTGTAGTGAGGCATTATTTTGGGTGAAGCAAGCTATCTAGGGAAAATTGACTCTCTAAGTCTTTGCATCTATAACAGGCAGTACCAACCCCCCACTGCACAATGTGCAGCTTAGTTGAGCAATATTCAAACAAGCTAACCAATGGAAATGCTGAATTCTGAACCTTATTCAACAGTCCCCAACTCAGATTGGGCCTTGGCTACAATCTTGTACCATAAGCATGCAGGGGGCCCTCCTAATATAAGATGGTTGGTTTTAGTGTTCAGATAATGGGAAACAGTCTAGATTCAACAAATCTGAATCTAGCCTATGCTATAAAATACACAAGTACTAGAAAATACAATGTGGAAGAAGAACAGTCTGAAACATCAAACAGTTGAAAAAAGTCTCAAACAACAAATAGTTGAAACAGAAAAACAGTTTTAAATGGTAAAAACAATTAAAAGTATGTGGCAATTCAGTCATACACAGTTTAAAACTGCATTACAGTGAATACAAATGTTTATGTTTTTGTAAATGTCAAAGGATGCCTTGGATTTATTTTGGATTCACGCCAGAGAATCAGAGAGACCATGTTAATCCTATAGCAGCTCCTGTAAACTGAACCCAAGCTCTTACAAATGAGATGCTTAAACACAATTTAAATTAAGCAACTTTTCAAACACGCTGGATAATGGAAATGCTCAATACTGAGCCTTATTTCAACAATCCCCATGTGAGATAGGTCCTTGGCTGCACTCTTTTGCCACAAGGGTGTAGGGGGCCCTCTTAATGTAACATGGCTGCTTTTAGATAATTCCAAACAGTCTAGATTCAGCAAATCTGATGAGACAGAGGTTAGGATTGCAAGCTGTGGTTCCTGTGATACAGGGTTTGATTCCTTCACCTCTAATTTGCCTCCTGCGTGACCTTGAGCAAGTCAGTTGGCCATGACATTGCTTGTGGGCATACCTCACAGCCTAGTAGTGAACAAAATATCGAAAAACCCTAAAATAATGTGGAGGCAAAGGCCTAAAAACAGGAGCAGATTTTAAGTGTTGCTCTTATGGACTTAGTTACTAAATAACAGGATTTGTATTAACATGCATTTCCTGTAGCATATAAACTCTTTCTAAAAGGCATCATTATTTACTGACTTCAGTCCTCAGTGATTTGCAAATAAAAAAACACAAATTTTATGAGGAACACACGAAAAATATGAGGCAAAAATATGATACTTTGTGAAAATCTGGACAATTGAAAGTTCTGTTCCTGTGTCGCTCCTGAAAAGTGACTGTGAGTCCAGTGGCATGTACCTGGTTAACAAATAGGATTATATATAGATTGATTAATAGATATATAGAGATATAGGTTTACTATCATTTGATTGAAAAATACTTTATTGAAAATCAAATGTTTGAAATAATTTGACTGAAAACCATAAGACTGAATGCCCATTTGATTGAAAATCCAGTTGACTGAAACCCATTTGACTGAATCACAAAGCATTAAAAATATTTGACATAAAAAACTAAAACATAAAATGATGTTTTTGCATCTCTGCTTTCCCAATGCAGGACTTTGCACAAGCAGTAATTCATGGTGTATGATGTTTTAGACTTTTTTCTCAAGTGGTTGTGCAGCCTTGGAATTAGTATTTATAATTAAGGAGGGTGCAGGGGGTGCATGACACTATTCTATGTTGTATTTTCTTACACTCAATAGTTTGTATGATTTGTGATTCACTGAAATGGGTTTCAGTCATCTGGGTTTCCATTCAAATTGTATTTTAGTCACTTTCTATTCAGTCAAAATCTTTCAAGAATTTGATTTTCATTCACGTACTGTTCAATCAAATAATACTAAACTACACACACACACACACACACACACACACACACACACACACACACACACATATATATATATATGTTTACTTCTGTTTAACGAAAACACGTTTTTTTCAAAAAACAGAAATACAAACCCATTTCAGCAATATTGCATTTAACTGAAAGTGTACTTTTGAACCAGGCATAAAAAACAAAAACACTGCTCCACTGAAGCACGGTACAGTGAGGACAAGGAAATATACCCATTTCCCCACTGTAGTGTGATCTTGGAGTTAGTATATATAAGTAGTGGGGTTGTGAGGGGCACAGGGGGCTTGCCCCCATGCAAAAGCATGTTTTCAGTATTTTTTTTCATGTATGATTTGGTGAACCGGTGTTCGCGAAAGTGCACTTTCAGTGAAATGGGTTTGTACTTCTGTTTTTAGAAAAAAATGTGTTTTCTTTGAACAGAAGTAGGCCTTATACACACACACACACACACACACACACACACAGAAGGATAACCTGTGTTTGTATGTAAGTGTGTTTTGGTTTCTTAACCACAAAATGTTTTCGGATACAATCTAGGTCAAAGATAGAGAAAGAAATTAAATTAAAATGTAGTACAAAAAGTATGTTACTATACTAATGCTTCTCGGAAATACTCTGATATTAAATTGCAGCAGCTCTACAGTATGAGAGCTGTATACGAGACATCTAAAATATTTTATGATCATGGCATTTAACAAATCAAGCTTAAGTGGAAACTAATAATTGCTGTAGAATATAAAGCATAGGAGTAGACTGTAAATGTACACTAATGTATGACAGGAGTACATGAAAAACAACATGACCTGATTAAAAAAAAAAAGGCAGAATACAATTGCTGGGCTGTAGGAGGAACAAAACGCTGATGACCAGCAAAGTGTCAGCCATTGAAATAATTAATATCTGTCTCTAAAGCAGTACTTGCATGTACATACCTAAGAAAATAAAATGAAATCCTTAAAAGAAAAACATCAAAAGTAACACCTCAGGAACAATGCGTAACATAAACTACTAATCCATGACTACTGACTGATCAGTGCATTCCTAGACTTATTATTTTATTCATTTTATTTAACATTTCTTTACTGGGGAAGTCTGACTGGGCTATTTGCCCATTTTCAGCAGTGACCTGGGGAGAAAAGCTCCACATAAGATTATACAGTACATCAGCACAATATTATACGTATCAGAAGAATTATACTGATCATAAATAAAGCATACTGCACAATGGGACACAATTCAATGTTTATCCAGCAATATACAACATCATACAATAATTGTGTCAAAAGTTATATATACATCAGAGACGTAAGTGGGAAAAGAGGCTGAAGGTGGGCTGAGATGGGGAAATGTCTGGCAAGTTCAGCCTGGTGAGGGGCAAGAGCATAGCCAGTTGTCCTTTAGATGGATCTTTAGCGGGTTTTTAAACTGTGCTGGGTCAGTTGTGTTTAATATAGTCTGAGGGATACAGTTCCACGCTTTAGAGATATGATTAAAGAGAGTCTCCAAAGCTGTTGTTAGATTTTGTAACTTTTAGTAGTAGTTTGTTGGAGGATCTCAGGGTCCTGTTGTTGAGGTAGATTTGTACTAGGTTGTGTATGCCTGGACATTTGTCAGGTATATTATAGAGTAGGTTCGGGTAAGCTGGTTTAAGGATAAGGGGTTAGGTAATTCTAGCCATTTGAGTTGTTTTAGGGCAAGGCAGTGATGGCTTCTGTGGGGAAGGTTGGCAGCAAATCTGGCTATCTTGTGGTAGCATGTTTCAAGTTTACTTAAGTCAGTTTTCCTGAAGTTTGTGAGTATAGTGGAGACAGAGAATATGGTAGATAGTAGGTGGGTACTGGCGATTGCTTGTCTGGAAGAGTATGCTAGCTAAGTCTTAATCCTGTAAAGACAACTCAATTTAATGTGGGCCTTTTAAATTGCAAATTATATATGCTTGTCAAATTTTAAATTATTATCGATAGTGACACCTGGTAGCTTAATTTTCAAGACTGGTTCAATTAGTGTGATCGCATGAAATAATTTTAAAATCCTGTTTGAGGTTGTTTGTTTTGTGATTGTTGTTGGGGAATTGCATCAGTTTGGTTTTGCTGTGGTTTAGGATGAGCTAATATTTATTTGGAAAAGATTTGATGGCTGTGAAGAATTTTTGGGTAACTTCTTGTAGCTGTGGCAGGGAGGGTATGGCACAGATGACAGTGGAATCATCTGCATATTGTATGATAGTAGCAAGGTTAGTTGCAGCGTGGAGATTATTGTTGAGGACCAAGAAGAGTAGTGGACCAAGTATTGAACCTTTTGTAAGAGGGAGCCGAGAAGAGAGATCATTTTGTCACTTGACTGCTTGTTGATGATCTGAAAGGTTATTCTGGATCAATGAGAGGATATTTTTAGATATGTCAAGGGATGCAGCTCTTGTAGGAGATGCTCATGGGACACTGTGTAGAATGCTTTTGACATATCTAGAAATATTGAGGAGACCATTGGCCATTGTTTTTTAGTTGCTTTACTGTATCTGTGAATTTAAGCCATTACGCAGACCAGACAACAAGCACAAGGAAAGACAATCAGTTAAAAACATGTAATCCAGGTCAGTGTGTTCAAACCATATTTGGGTCAAATCAGGTTTTCTTACTAAACGCACTGAAAACAAGGCTCTGCAATCACTGTTTCTGAATGTTAAGACCAAGGGTAGGTTCAACTTTAGTATGGCTGACTCTTTTGATATCTCTAAAACAGTGCTCGATGGGAGAGGTAGAGTGGAAGGGAAATTGTGTCCTGTCGTGTGCACACCTTCTTCTACTATCACAGAAAGTTAACTTTTGGTGTGGATTTGCTTCAAAAACAGAAACCTACACTGCCTGCAGTTCCTTTAACTTGTGCTTTACAGCTATACTGTACTGGGTTCCGATAACAGAGTGGTGCTCTGTTCAGTAAATAGTTTTAAGAGATTACTTCAGGGCTGTTGAAGGCATGGCTAAAGGTTAGGGGACTGTGAAAAAGAGAGAGAAATGTTATGGTCTGTTGGGGGAGTAGTACAGGAGGAAGACAGAAGAAGGCTGAGAAATGGCAGATGTTGTTAGGATAAGACAAAAAGATGACAGTTTTCAGTATTTAACACAAACAGAAAATACGACTGTAGGCTACCAATGAGTTTAGAGTTAAAGAATGTTGGAGAAAGCATTGGGAAAGGTCCCTATAAAGCTGATTTGGGCTGTCCTCACCTGCAGTGGGTCAAAATCTCAGAAATATTATCAAAATCCTACCCAGTTTGGCTTTGTTAAGGGCAGATCCTGCCTCTTAAACCTGGTTGATTTCTTTGGAACAGTTACCAAGGCCATTGACGAGGGGAAGGTGGTCCACACAGCCTACCTGGACCTCGCAAAAGCCTTCGATACAATACCCCACTTGGGCATTATAGATAAGCTCACCAGCTTAAATATAAACCCCTATGTCACTAGATGGGTTGCAAACTGGCTCAAGGACAGAACCCACATGGTTAGAATTGCTGGAGCCATGTCAGACTCCAAACCAGTTACAAATGGCGTCCCACAAGGCTCAGTCCTGGGACCTCTCTTGTTCGGTATATATTTCTCGGAGGTACAGGCCAACACAGAAGGACTGTGGCTGACTAAGTTCGCAGATGACTGCAAACTGGGTGCCATAATTGACTCTCCAGCCGACACAAGCATCCTCCAACAGGGCCTCATAGAAACAGACAACTGGTGCAAGAGCCATGACCTCAAGCTAAACGCCAAAAAGTGTATAGTCATCCCCTTTGGCAAAAACAAAGTGCACACAAATTACCACATAGGTGGTAATCCATTAAGTACAGAAGAAGTAATTAGGGACCTGGGGACCCAAGTTGATAGCAAGCTCTCATTTGATAACCACGTGCCCAAAGTGGTTAGAAAAGCATTTTATATAGCCCACCTAATCATGAAGGGATTCACATCTAGATCAGGGGAGGTCATTGTGCCTCTTTACTCATCCCTCATCAGGCCCATAATTGAGTACAATGCCCCTTTCAGGATGTACCTTACCAGATACCTGCAGCAACTGGAAAGACCCCAAAAGTACCTCACCAAGAGGATCATAGGGCTCAAACAGATGCCATATGCTGCCCGGTTAAAGAAACTCCAGCTCTACTCAGTGGCATACTGCCTGCTCAGAGGCGATCTGTGCCTGACGTATAAAGCCATGTCCAACCCGGAATTAATGGACATGCTGCACCTCAGAAAATCCAAATCCCATCGAGCTACACGCTCGAGAGACTTGAACCTCAGCACTGAAATAAATAGGACATGCTGGAGGGACAGATTCATAACCCAGAGGCTCCCTTCACTCTCGAATAAAATCCCAGTCCAGGTTAGGCAGAGTCCCTCATTGACTCTCTTCAAGAGGAATCTTGATGAGTGGATGGGAGATCGTAGGTTTACCCCGGGTATCACTTCTGTGTCACTGTTAGATGGAGGCGCAGTATACTAACCTCGAAAAAGGGCATAGCAAAATTAATTTAAAATGGGTGGCGAAAGCCAAACACACTCTGGCTAGGCTTGTAAATGCCCTAGGGCAGATAGCCTAGTATGAACCTATGAACCTAAAAGTACTACAGGCTATGTAAATTGACCCTATGACACAAGCATTCACAGACAGGTTCCCAGTAGGAGTTTATGAATTTCAGGGTTCAGCTCTGAACCCACTGCTGTTCATACTGATGATGGACTACATTAGCAAACAGGTGGTGGGGACAAATCAGCAAACCTGCTGTTTGTTTATAATGTGACACCACAAATAGACAAATTAGGAAAAACTTCTACAAATGATAGGGGACTGATATTTAAAACGGAAGAAACATGTTATCATGGAAGTGAATGTGTGAATCAGAAGAAGCTAAAATCTAAGTCAGAAGTAAAAATAGTAGAACAGGTTAACAGCTTCAGATTTCTGGAAGGGGTGGTTAAGATGAAGCAAAATCTGAATGAGGAATTCAAAACTAGAATCAGAGATGCTACAGCCAACTGGCACAGAGTGTCGGGGATAGTTGTGACAGTGGAATGCCAAAGAAGTTGAAAAGTAAACTGTACTAAACAGTAGTGTGCCCAGTAGTACTGTATGGTACAGAAACCTAGACAGTGATGGCAGAGCAGTTGAGGAAACTTGTAATGATAGGGAAGAAGTTAAAGAAATGGGGTAGTAAGGTACTGATAACTAAGATGTAAGCTGGAATATGGAAATATTTTTCAAAGCCATTAAATGTGTATGCTGGATTTCTAATATATACAATTTAAAGGTGTTAACTGCTGAATGCCAGAAGTCTAAATAAGAAACTCCATCCTCTGTAAGTGCTCCACATCTTGGAGAAAGGAGATGTTTGTGCAGTTACTGAGACATGATTTAAAGCTGTGGAGAGCACCCTGGCAATGCAGATCTGTAATGTCTTCCACGCATTTAGACCATTTTTGTTACACTGGAAGGAATAAAATGTGCAGGTGTCTCAATTTTCATCAAAACAAATGCACTTCAAGATCCTTCAATCAGTAAGGTGTGTTTGAACTCCTCAGTGTCCAAATTACTATAGGCAAAGTCCCACATTATATCCTTGCAAGCTATAGATCAGACTCTATGACCCAGGAAACACATAGCTTTTGCTTAAATGTACTGGAGATACTCTCCATTCACCCCAACTCCATATTAAGGGGTAACTTTAACTACCCCACTGTAAACTGGGAATCATACATGCCCACAAACATGGAGAGCCAGAAATTCCTGGCGTTTGTTAAGACAGAAAGCTTGGTTCAGATACCCTGCATGCTGACTAGATACACAAATATCCTTGACCTGGTCTTCACAAACAGGGGTGAATACTGCACCACCACTAGTTTAATGTCTTCACTGATCAAATCAGACTTTAACATGTCTCCTTTCAAATAAAACTAAAATCTGTGATACTAGCAAACCCTGGTACATTTAAGAATTATTCTAAGGCAAACTTCCTATTATTAAGTGATGTCCTGGCAAAATTCCAAGCCTCCCCAAAACATGAGAACAACATTACCTCTAAGGAACTGTCACAGAAACACTGTACAATCTTGTTAATAGCTGCACCGAGGCAGCTTTAATTATCCAGAAAATGCAAATACAGACTCAAAAAACTAGCCACCCTGGTTAAATCCCAGCATCAGCAAACTGTCTAACAAAAGACACAAACTCATTGCAAAAATTAAGAACAATGCAAAGCAGGGTAAAAACTCCCTCATCAATCTAAGCAAGTAATTTTGTGGAATAATCAAGTCAGCCAAAACCTAAGTCTGAGGTAAAAATAGCCTACTAGGCCAAGGATAATCATAACATTTTCTTCATCCATGGCAAAAACATTGAAGGCAATATCCAGCAGTGCACCAAACTAATTGTAAATAAAACCACCTATACTGAGCCAGAAGATATAGCAAACCTCCTGGCTAACAAATTTAGCTCCACTTTAAACCCCCTATCCCCCCAGACACCCCTCAGGAAATATCCTCCACTATAGCTCCCCAACTATCACTAGGAAACGGGTCCAGAATGCACTTTCCAAGTTAAAAAAACTTCTGCAGCAATGGGGCCTGATATTATTCCAGGATACCTCTTTAATAACATGAAACATGACCTGTCAGGACTACTAGAATCAGTATTTAACCTTAACATCCAGACAGGCTTTGTGCCAAATAAATAGAGGACTGCAGCTGTCATTTGTCTACACAAGGGCAGGCAATCTACAGACCCAAGTAAACAGATCCATAGCTCTAACTAATCTCATATGCAAAACCACGGAAAGAATTATCATGGAAATAATAAACAATGACATAGAAAATCTGTAAACTATATGCAAGCCAGTTTGGTTTTGTCAAAGGCATATCATGCCTACTCAATCTAGTGGACTTCTTCTAAAAGGTCACCAAAGGAATGGATCATGGAAAAACAGTGCATAATGCCTACCTTGTCTTGGTCTTAGCTTTCAGTATAATATCTCACACAGACATTGTTGGCAAATACATAGAATTAGGTTTAAATCCCTGTCTCATCCATTGAATAGCCTGCTAGCTCACAGATGAAGTGTCTACCTCCACAAAGAGGGTTATTACTAGTGGAGTTTCTCAGGGCTCGGTGCTGGGGACACTCCTTTTTGGCATCTATTTCTCTAAGGTCAAGACAATTTTCAGAGTCTCTGGATGACCATATTTGCAGATGACTGAAAACTGAGTAGTGTAATAAATTCCACCAGTGACACACATACCCTCAGAGAAGGCCTGACACAGAAAACTGTTGCCAGAGCCATGGAATAAAACTCAGTGCCAGGAAATGCATAATAGGATCCTTTTTGAAGACAGCTATCCCTGAAAACTACCACACTGACAATACACTCCTAACAGTAGAAGCATTGGTCAGGGATTTGGGAATGCATATAGACAGCCACCTGGCCTTTGACCATCATGTGTCACAGAGGTAAGGAAATCATTCTGTGTTCTGCAATTTATAAATAAGACTATGGCATCTAGGTCCAAAGATGTCACTGTTCTGCTATATTCAGCCCTTGTCAGAACAGTAACTGAGTACAACACCTCCTTTGGTATGCCCTTGAGCTGCCACATGCAGTGACTGCAGTGTCCACAGCCATTCCTCATAAAAAGAATACAGGGTGTAAACAACACATCCTACATGGACCAACTCAAAGTCCTGTTCCTGTAGTTGATATCCTACAGGCTGCTGAGATTTGATTTATGCCTGGAAAACAAAGCATCCTCAGATCGCACTCTGATCTACCTGTTACACCTCTGCAACACAACAGCACCAGCATTACTTGATCTAAAACTTAAACCTTGCCTGCAACATAAACAGGGCATGCTATAAAAAGAAGTTATGTACTTACCATAACGTTCCATGTTTGTAGTCCATCTCGCCTATATTCTTGCTGGATTGGTTAGCCTATACTAAAGCTCGAGAACTTTTTACTGGCTCGAGACTAGCTCCTATCCTGTGGTGCCTCACGGCAATTCCCCAGATCTAGTTTGCAAGAAAGTAATAAATGACTATCAGGTAATAATAATAAGAAAGAATCTGTAAAAATACAGGAAGGGATTAGAAACATAATCCATTCCAGGTGGACAATAAAGAGGAAAGTCAGGCAGCCCCAAAAAGAGGTCCACTAGATCCCCCAAAAATGGGAAGGGGGTTGGAGGAAGGGACACAAGAATATAGGCAAGATGGACTACAAACATGGAACGTTATGGTAAGTACATAACTTCTTTATGTTATGTAGTCCTATCTTACTGTAATTCTTGCTGTATGGGACAGCTTCCCTAGCGCCGTTATCCCAGGTGGCTCAAGTGAAGAGACTCTTCAGCACAGTGGGCCCAAAGGATGACCTGTCCCGGGAGGCCAAATCCAATTTGTAATGAGTGACAAACGTATGTGGTCTTGCCCAAGTAGCTGCTGCACAAATAGTATCAATTGGAGCCTAGATCTAAAGGTGCATGAAGTAGCTACAGCCCTAGTAGATTGACCTTTAGCTTTTAATGGTAATTGTCTACCAGCTTATTGATAAGCAATGGATATGCAAAACGAAAGCCATTTTGAAAGAGTAATTTTTTGAAACAGGTAAGCCTTTCCTTTTGTCAGAAAAGGAAACAAAAAGTTGATCAGATTTCCTGAATTTTTTGGTTCTGTGTATATAGAATCTGAGTATCCTGTGGACATCTAGCTGGTGAAGTCTATACTCTGATTTATTAGAGTGATTTGGAAAAAGCACAGGTAGCTCAATGGTAGTATTCAGGTTGTGTTCTGACCATACCTTAGGGAGAAAGGAAGGATTTGTCCTAAGCGAGACTCTATCCTTGTGAAAGATAATTTAAGCAGATCGAATAGTTAGGGCGTGAGTTCTGAAACTCTCCTAGCCGATGTTATAGCTACCAGGAACAGAGTTTTCCATGATAACAATTTTAAGTCTGACAACAAGGATGGTTTAAAGGGTGCAGACATCAAAGATGAGAGGACTAAATTTAAGTCCCAGGGTTGTAAAGGTTGTTTTATTGGGGGCCTAAGAAGAAGAACTCCTTTTAAGAAGGTTTTACAGAGGGAGTGTTACATGACTGGATTTCCCATGAAACCAAAATAGAAATTGGAAATGGCATCTAATTGAACTCTAACTGTAGCAGCTGCTGCTCCTTCATGAAAAATTGTTGTTAGGAAGGATAAAATGGATTCTAAAGGAGCTGTATATGGATCTAAGCCCCAGTTCGTAGCCCAGAGGGAAAACTTTTCCATTTGCTAGAATATAGTTTCTGAGTGGAAGGTTTATGGGATGAAATTAGGATGTGTTTGACCATTGGGGATAAGGGAATGCACCTGCCAATACGTGGAATTGGAGCAGCCATGCTGTCAATTTGAGGGTGTGGATGGAGGGGTGGAACTGTCCCGATTGATGAATCAGGAGATCTGGAGATGGATCCAGAATCCATGGTTCCTCCAAAAGGCTGGGCCACAGCAAAGGAAACCAAACTTGTCGAGGCCAGTAAGGAGCAATGAAGATCAAGGAACTCCTCAACTGTCTTGCTTTCTGTATTACTTTGGGTATGAGTGGAAAGGTAGGAAAGGCATTGAGAAGTCCCGGGGGCCAATCATGAACTAGAGCATCCCTGGGTGACATCCCCAGATGGGGAATGAGGGCAAAATAGCTGCTGCATTTGGTGTTCAGGTGAGTGGCAAATAGATTGCAGCAAGGCTGGCCCCATTTGTGAAAGATCTCTTTCGCAACCATTGGATTCAGGGATCACTCATAAGGCATCAGAATTGCTTGGCTGAGTTTGTCCGCTATTGCATTGGATTTCCCCGGGATATGCATTGCTATCAGGAAGGATTGCTGTCCATCGCCCATTTCCAAACTCTTAAGGCCTCTCTGCAAAGCGGGTAAGACTTGGTTCCCCCTTGTTTGTTTATGTACCACACAACAGACATGTTGTCTGATTGAATCGCAATTGTTCCAGTGGGAAGGGAGCTGTGAAGTGTTTGCAATGCATATAGCACCACTCTCAACTCCAGAACATTGATGTGTAAGTGGTTCTTGTGGTTTTGCCAAGGACCTTGGACTGTCTTTCCCAGATAATGCCCCCCCACCCTATCTGGGAAGCGTCTGTGGTCAAAACTGCTTTCTCTTGGGGAGGAACAAGTGGATGACTTATGACAAGTTGTTTCATGTGTAACCACCATGTCAGATCCCTTTTGCATGCGTTTGTTATTAATATCTGGTGAGATAGTGGAAGGTCTTGCATCGACCATTGTGCAAACAGCATCCATTGGAGAATCCTCATATGTAGACGAGGAAGAGGAACTAATAAGATGGCGGAAGCCATAGTCCCTAGGACTTGAAGGACTACTCTGGCCTGGACTCTTTGTTTGTTTAATAAGGATCTGATCTGACTGCATAGAGATTCCACTCTTTCCTGTGTTAGCTTTACTGACATGGCAGCTGTGTCTATTTCTGAGCCTAGATATACAATATGCTGCGAGGAAGATAAGACTGACTTTTGTAAGTTAACAGTGATGCCAAGGCTGGTGCACAAGGATAGAGTCTCGTCCCTGGTCCTTATGAGTTGATGCTTGGTGGTAGCAGTGAGGAGCCAGTCGTCTAGGTACGGAAACACCTGGAATCCTTGAAGTCTCAGGTGAGCCGTTACCACTGCTATGCATATGGTAAACAATCTGGGGGCTGTAGTGAGGCCAAAGGGCAGTGTTCTGAACTGAAAATGGTTGGCTCCCAGCCGGAAGCGTTAAGTGTCTCCATTTTGATGTATTAGTATGCATCCTGGAGATTGATTGAGCACATCCAGTTGTCTTTCCAGATAAAGGGAAATATCGACTGCAGAGTGATCATTCGGAACTTTGATTTTCAAACATGCTTGTTGAGCCTGCTGAGATCTAGAATTGATCTCCAGTCCCCTGTCTTTTATGAAACTAAAAAGAATCGAGAGTAAGTTCCGGATCCTACTTGCTCTGCAGGGACTTCTTGGATGACTTTTTTTTGTAGCAACAAGATGACATCTGATGTTGCACGGTCTAGTTGGATGGGTGGTACATCTGGAAGAGACTGATTTCTTGGGGTTTTGGAAATAAAGGGAATCAGGTAACCTCTGGATATTACTGTGTGTACCCAACGATCTTGAGTGATAGTTAGCCAGGTGCTTGGGTACAGCGATATATGCCCCCCCCGACTGCCTCCAGATGCGGACAGTTGGGCAACCCCTCTGGGTCGATGGAAGGGATGATCAGAGAAAGTTTCTCTGTCTCCCTGATGTTGTGGACCTCCTCTGTGGCGAGGGTGGTGTCTTTCATTATATCCTAACTCTCTGACCCTGGGGGAGGGTAGATCTTGTGCCTGAGGAAAACCTTTTTGGGATTTGCAGAACCACATTTTACCTCCTGTATTACCCTTGGGATAGGGTCTGGATGGGAGAGAGAAACGGACTCCAATGACAGATAAGGTTTTTCCTTCCTGCTCGCACCTAGTCAAAGTCTCTTTCACTTGGGGTCCAAAAAGAGATGAACCATCAAAGGGAACGTTAATGAAAGAAGACTTGAAGGATTCCGTAAAATTACCAAGCTGCATCCACAATTGTCTCCTGAGGGCTATTCCTGCTGTGGCTGCTCTGCTCGCTCCATCTTTCGCATATATGTTTAGCCTCATGGAGGAGTTAGCTATGGAAGTAAGGGTGGAGAGCTGCGTGGAAACCTTGTCCATGGAACCCAAAGCTACTGAACCCTGGAGGGGTTCAAGAGATCCCTCTGAAGATGAGTGAAATGAATCAGGTAATTCAGCAATTTTAGTGTAAATGCCACTGAAGAAAAAGTACGCTTCCCATACCTATCCAACGTCCTGGACTCCTTGTTAGGAGGATGGATATTAGACAACGTCTCAGATAATTCCTTCTTGGTGGCCACTGCTACCACCATAGCATCAGCTGGAACTCCCTTGCTAAGGAAAGACTTGTTCTCAGGTGCTGTCATAAATTTGTTTGGCCTCCTCAGGACGGCTTCCACTGAATCTGGAGTGGTCCATGCTTTCTGCGAAATGACCCCCAAAAGTTGGTCATAAGGTGGTGTCACCCAAGAGGTGGAAGGTCAGGAGCCAAATGCCTCAAGATACACTGATTCATCCTCAGTAGGGTTAGAGGTCTTCCAATCACCCCTCTGTCTAAGGATTTCTAGGATGTCAGAGAAAGAGACATCCTCAGAGGGAGATCTGGGGGATGCTTCTGATTCCTCTAAATCAGTGTCTGATGTGACAGACTCAGGGGAGTCGACAAGTTTCCTCTTACATAACCTCTTCTGAGGGAACTCTTCAGTGGGATAATCTGGGGAGGTCTTGGAAGAGGGGGCGCCTCCAATGGGGGCTACTTGGACATCTGGTTCCCTACGCTCTGGGGGTGGCAGGGGGGAAGAGGTTGCTGCCTGCTGCTGGTGGGACACAGTTTCCAATTGAATGGCTTTGGCAGAGGATAAAGCCTTCTCTATAGCTTCTAAAGCCTTTCCCCCCTGCTCCAAAGACGACCTCTGCTCCGAGGAGGCAGATGGTCGACTCCTAGCAAGAGGAAACGGCTCTGAAGCAGAAGTGGGAGCCGAGGCTCCGAGAGGGAGGGTCGGTTCCGAAGAGAACCCAGGGTGACTGTCCCCCTTGGAGTCGACACAAGAGCGTCGTCTCCCAGAACCCTCGGCTCCAGACTGAACCATTGAGGATAGAGTAATTGGCTCTGAGGAAACAGGCTGAATCCTTGGAGCCGAAGGGTCGAAGACAGAGGAACCTGATGTAATAGGCTCTGAGAGTGAAGCAGTCAGAGGAGGAACAGTGATCGGTACGGGGGACGGCTCCGAGACCTTTGGGTCTGAAGTGGTCAATTTTCTTGCCAGAGCTGGATCCAAAAGCAACTTCTTCACTACTCTCTCAATGTCCTCATCTGATAGGGTCCTGGAGGATCTGGTGGAGACTGAAGGAGACCTCCTTCTCTCCAAAATAGGAGATCTCAAAATAGGAGATACAGTCTCAGTGTCAGGCTAAACCTTTGGTATCAAAGACTGTCTCGGAACCAATGGAATAGACAGCACCGAAGATGAAGCAGAGTCGGAACTGGAACTCCTTGGTTCCGATGCTTTAGACTTTTTGGTCGGCTCCGAAGTCAGGGCCGATGATTTTCTCTTTGAAGATTTTGGAGCTGCCTGACCAAATTCCAGCTGTTCCTGGAAGGAACTGGTCATGAGACCCCTGTCAATAAGCTTTCTTTTCCTTTCATTTAACACTCTTGTATTAAAAGCGTGACAGAAGGTACAAAGTTCCTGTAAATGGGCTTCACCCAGACAATATGCGCAACTGGCGTGGCTGTCTGTATGAGACATTCTCTGCGCATACCTATCACATTTTTTGAAGCCCGAAGGGCAATGATCCTTATGATCCTTGTCTTTATCTTTAGACATTGTTAAACACTAAAATAAAAGTTTAAGGAAGAAGAAAAGTATTTTTTTTGTTTTTTTTGTTTTTTTTTTTATAACAGTCACACACACACACACACGGAGGAAAGGCCCTCTAACTTAAATGGGCACTATGGTCCTCTAATTTAAATGGGCTGTACAGTCCTAAGGGGGGAATAGGGGTTGAAAACTTTCAAAAAACGGACGCACAATACAGAAGAAACTATTAAGATACATATATGACAGAAAAAGGTGATAGAAAAGGGATAAATAAGTAAAAAATCGTTCTACTTAGCCAACAAGTCAGTAAGACACAACCTCAAAGCTTTCACGGCACAAGATCTGGGGAATTGCCGTGAGGCACCATGCGATAGGGGCTATCCTCGAGCAAGTAAAAAGCTCTCGGGCTTTAGTATAGGTAGAGTCAGAGCCGAATATCGGCCCCGAACCCATCCAGCAAGAATTATGGTGAGATAGGACTACATAACATCAACAGGTATGTCTCAGAGACTGCTTTTTCTCTGAAATAGGCTTCCCTTCCATGTCAAGTACTAATGCAATTTTAGCAAAACTTGGACCAGTGGATGGGGAATTGGAAATTTACCTCTAATCTGGTACCTTTAATCGAGGCAGCCTGCAAAAGCTTGACCATCCATACCAAAGTCTACATATACCCCATAAAATGACCATAGAGCATCAACCTGATGGATCTATTTGGGAAGAAAGACTAGGCTTAAAAATACCTCCAGGGGTCACTAACTAATGAACCTATAAGAGGCTCTTGAATTCTAGCTTTGTGACTATTACTACAATCCCTAGCCCTTTGGATATTAGCAAGGAAGAAAAATACTACCCAGGATAGCAACTAGAATGGGGTAAAAGTTGACTGCTGCCCTGGGTACAATGTGTTAGGGGGCATGCTTGAATGTGCAGAAGATCCTAACTAGCAACTGCTTGATTTTGTCCATTATTACAATATATTATTTTCATAGTGATGTATTAGTTTCATAAGTGTTTCTAAAGTGCCTGTGTGCAAGTAATCTACCCATCTTATCTTCTGTTTATAGATGTCTAGAACTCAGATCTGCAGGTTATTCTAGATGTATATATACATATACATATACATATACATATACATATACATGTACATGTACATATACATATACATATACATATACATATACAGCTACATATACATATACATATACATATACATGTACATGTACATATACATATACAGCTACATATACATATACATATACATATACATGCCCCTGCAAAAGATCTTTATAAGAGAACAATCCTTGTTGACATTTATTGTTATACTATAGTTTTGCTGCTGCTCTTCTGTATACCGGGAGTCACACTTACAAATCTCAGGCAGGTCACTGTTTGCCTAGATGTTTATTACAGCATTCTGCTTTGGAACCCATATTGTTACCAGTAATATAATTTTATTTCCCCATATTTATTTTTAGCTTTGTTTGGCCTCCTATTTTTATTTTACACAATCTGAGCAATTCACTCGTCTTTTTAAGCTTAATGCTAAACACGTCACTCACTCTTCAGACATCTAGTGCTTCGTCAGGCGTCAGGTCAACATCTCCGAACAGAGTGCCTCTTATTTAGTGTTTTTGATGCCACTCACAAGATAATCTCATAAGTAAATCATGCAAGTCTGCAAATGTGTGCTCTCTTGCTCTGTAATCCAGTTCATCCACATAAAAGTCTATTGATTCTTGAACTACATACCTTGTAATGAAAAATAATGCCTTAAATATAGAAAATTCCTTTTTGGCTTGCAATGTGCCTGGAATTATTCAGTCTGAAGTATAACCTTCCCATTCATGTTCTTTTTAAGCTTGTGTGTTATATGCCATTATTTCCTCACCTGGATCATGAAGGAACATTGCATTGTAAACTGTTCCTGCTTTCTTTGTCATTGTTCTCAGTATGAGTAACAGCTCACATTTTTAAATCCAGTTTCCATTTTTCATGCACCTTACTATACAGCTTCAGACATATTGGTGAATCCAAAAAAATGTAAATGAGAAAAAAAGAACAGTTTTTACTGTATAAGTGAGTGAAATATGTGAATTTGAATGTGTTTCGTATGTGAAAAGAATGTAGCATTGCTAATTTTATTTATTGTTTATTTTTGAAATAGGCCATTGCTAATTTTAATGATAGTAAAACAGAAGTGTACACTTAGATCTATTTCAGTGACTTTTTTATTAAACATTAGAAAACTAGTCAGACATGTAACCTACATGTGTATGAAGAATGAATTCTTGAGTGTCATTTGCTTGAAATTCAAAACACCAAGGTTTGGAGCTGCTCTATAGGACATTACTAGGTATCATTGAGTTGTGGCAGCAGTGAAGCCCTTTTGAGGACTAATTTCTCCCTTCTTTGAGATAGTCCATCTATGGAGTTGGAACATACGTTTGTGGGGAGTCGCACATCAGTTAGTGCAGGGGGACTTGCCCTCTGCAAAAATAATTTTCAAAGTATTTTTCAGCTATTTTTGGGGAGAATGCAGTTTGGAGATTCCAGTCCTCAGAATGTTGAACTCCATCAACTAATAGTGGAAGCCTAGTCTGATTGTTATAAAACAGGACAAATCAGTACACTGAATAAAGCATGCCAAAAGTTTGATGCATGAAAAAAATGCATGCTCCCAGTCTGCCTCAATGTAGTGTATGTATACAGTCCAGTAGACACGCATACACATGATGAAGAAAGGAACAGGGATTAGACATGATGTGCATTCAAGAAAGGATTTAATGAACTCCCCACTCAGAGGCACATCACACTGTAGAAAGCTTTACTTAACAGCTACTTCCAAAGATGCATATACAGCATCTTTATTATGTAATGCGTAGTCCCAAAAAAATACAGTAAAGCAGAGAACTCCACGTAGAGCCGGTCAAAACCTTTAGGGCAGGTAGCCTGAAAGTGATTATGGAAGATTTTATCATTGGTTTTATTGAATAAAAGTTTTGACCAGCTCTACGTGGAGTTCTCTGCTTTATCGTATTTTTTGGGATTGTGCTTGTGTTAGACAGAGCAACTTTGGTTCAAATAGACTTTTGTTTGTTACTACTATTATGTAATGCATCTGTTTATATATGCTGAAGTCACTTCATCTGCTCTCCAATGAAAGATAAACAGTTGCAAGTTAGTTTACACAATAAAATCTGATGCATAGACTTCACATTTTGTTCAACAAACACTATACTTTATGTACAGACACATGCAAAACATCCTGTAAATTACACTCTAGTATCTATTAACAAAAATAACTCGCTTCTTTTTTTTCTAATAAAACAAAAATGATGTTACCCGTTTCAAGGGATGTTACGTTTATAGATTGCACTGCTAAGGCTTTTTTCTAATAAAACAAAAAGGATGTTGCCCGTTTGAAGGGATGTTACGTTTATCGATTCCACTGCTAAGGCTTTTTTCTAATAAAACAAAAAGGATGTTGCCCGTTTGAAGGGATGTTACGTTTATTGATTGCACTGCTAAGGCTTTTTTCTAATAAAACAAAAAGGATGTTGCCCGTTTGAAGGGATGTTACGTTTATCGATTGCACTGCTAAGGCTTTTTTCTAATAAAACAAAAAGGATGTTGCCCGTTTGAAGGGATGTTACGTTTATCGATTGCACTGCTAAGGCTTTTTTCTAATAAAACAAAAAGGATGTTGCCCGTTTGAAGGGATGTTACATTTATCGATTGCACTGCTAAGGCTTTCTTCTAATAAAACAAAAAGGATGCTGCCCATTTGAAGGGATGTTACGTTTATCGATTGCACTGCTAAGGCAAGGACTGACTAAGCACTGAATGTATCTGCCTGTGTCACACTGAGCTGCTTCAGCTACTTATTGTTATGTTTGTGTGCTGAGAAGACTGGCAAATGTGTTTGCACGTTTAAAGATCAGAAAAAACGTTCATGTGCAAAACTAAGAACAGTGGGGCAGACAAATCTGCCCTTTCTCCCCTGTCGTGCGATCTCAGGGTTGGTATATACAAGTAACAGGGGGTATGGGTGGGCTCAGGGGGGTTTACCTCCCTACAACAAATATGTTCTACAAGATTTTTCCCAGATATTTTCAGTGCAGGTCTGCATGCATTTGTTTGTACTCGGAGTATCTTTTCATATGAGGATCTGTAGTAGACTCGTCTGCCTATATGCACATTCTCCCTCTTTCTGAAAGTGATAAAGTTTGGAATAAGAATAACAACAGTATTTGTAAAGATAGAGTGGAGGGATAAGAAAGGTTATGAAGCTTTTGAAATGAGATTGGCACATTTTTTTTTCTATATGCCTTTACCCACCCCCCACCCCCACACCTCCACATCACCACCTTCATCATCCCATTCACAGACATGTTCTTTTGCTCTTCTTTGAGTGAGAGCTGAAACTTGGCTCCAGAAACCATCACTATAAACATAATTATTTATAGTCTAACCCCAACTGGCAAAAAATAATAATAGCAATGCAAACTGTCATCTTCCATGCTGTCATTTTGCAGTTTAAATGTAAACTTATTTATTGGGAATGAATTACACAGTACCAGTGGATTGTTTGATAGGCAATACTTCCATTGAAACCTTGTTAAAAGTCATCAGTAACAGAAATAATTGGAATGTGTGTGGAATGGTGTTTAAGCATTGTTGCAATACCTTAAAACTGAAACCACTCCATAATCTATTAAAGCACTTTATATAACATTGTTTTTTTTATTTATTTATTTATTTTCTTTTGCTTGGCTGTGGAATGCATGTCACTGTAATATTACTGCTTTCACTGCTGAAATTACTAATGGCAAGTATGTATATAAAGGGGGATGTGGAATGGCTGTCTAGTGTAAATAGTGTAAAAACGTGGTACAGGGGTTGTAATGGATTGGCAATCCCTACACATTGACTTGGTTTTGACTGCCAATAGATTTTTTTTTTTAAATAATCAGAGTTTGTTGATGGAAGATGACTTAGTTCTCTTCAGTTTATTTCCATTTTTAGTAATGATATATGGAAGTGCTGGTTAGAAAATAGCATAGAAACAGAGAACGGAAAAAGCAGAGGGTGGATTACAGTGAAAATGTGAAAATTAAGAAACACTGAAAATCATCCCTGTACAATTTAGTAGGACCATTTTATTTTCATATAGGAAAGGAAGGAACTGGATTTGTGAAATGGGTAACAAAGAAATGTATGTGTTTGCCAATGTCAAATGCATGGCCTTAATGTGGCAGTCTGAAGGCACAGCTAACCTTGAATTGTAATGAGCAAGACTAACTGCCAAAGATAAGGTGTTTTGTTTACAGAGGGAGAAGAGATACTGCTTTACAGTGCAGCTCCTGATTATCGGTCGGTTCTGTCTCAGCACAGGCAGATATTGTAAATTTCTTTCTGCATTATATAGTTCAGGTTGCACTATATGAGTGAGACCTGCTGTAATCTTCATCATGAAATAATGTTGGCAACACCTTTATGATGGAGAAACTACCATTTTACAGCTGTGTCTACGATGCATTCTGTCTAACATCTCCAAATGGATCCTACATCAAGAATGGGGAAAAACAGTACCTAGCCCATGTTGTAATGGCTATTAAATGTACTTTCCAGGTTCACAGTTACATTTTCTGCAGTAGTATATACTGCTTGTTATTTTCTGTGCCATCTACAATGCTTATGAATATGCTAACATAGCCTATGGCATGACAGTGGGTGCAATGCCATATATATATATATATATATATATATATATATATATATGTATATAGTGTAACAGATTGATTCTTTCTTATGTGTACATAGCATTTACATGTAAGCTATATATAGTGCCATATACATGATATGGCCTGCCAGGGTAGCATGTCTTGGAATGCCTTGTATCTGAGGATGAAAAACAGGTATTGAGTAAGCAGTGGTACACATAGTAGCCCCTTCCCCTTACAAAACTATATTAGAATAATAATATTTTTAAGGGACAGAAAAACAGGGGTTACTGGTCCATCAAGACCACTGCCCTTGAGTGCCTGGCATAATGTTATGCTGTACAGATAGACAGTACGAGTCAAAAAAAATTAGAAGTAGATAAGAGAAAGCGGTTAACAGTCTGCAAATATACATTTCGTTGCTCTGTACTACATTTTGTAAAACAAATCAGGGTGCATCCTTCATATACCTTTTTTCAATTATTAATGAACTGCCTTGTTTCGCGGTGGTGGTGCTGCAGTAGCGTTGTTGCCTCACAGTAAGACACTGTCCGGTTCGATTCTCAGCTAGAGCATCTTCTGCGTGGAGACATGCGTGAATGGGCGTACCTTCGTTGAAGGTTGTGCATCAGGGCTGGTAACTTGGCACGTGAAAATCAACTACTAATCATCAGCGGACCGGAGTTCTGCTGTGGCGACCCCTAACCGGGAAAGGCCGAAAGAAACAAACAATGAACTGCATTGTTTCATCACTAGAAAACAGGAAAAGAATGTGAAAAAGAATTATGCTGACCGTCTTTGACTCTCAGACATTGTCTTCTGTTTGTGTGTGCAGTGATTACTGTCAGATGACATTTCTGATGCTGCAATGATTTGTACTCACTGAATCTGAGATGTACTTAAAGGAAGAATGATATCACATTAATATTTGGATGATTATGCCAGTAGAAAGGTATTCAATTCATGAAACTGTTTAAATGACAGTGCTGTAAATTATTAAACATAATGCTGGTAAAGTGATGGAGTTGTGACAGTATATTCTTTATAAGGAATGCAGATTCACAACGGCTGACAATTGTCTAAAGATGTGAACAAAATTTGGTAATTTTTCCAAAGTGTGATATAGCAGTTGTTTTCATGAGTCACAGTTTGGGTACTTCAACAAGCTGTATATTCGTACATCTGAAGTGGCAAAAGGGAGAATTCTTCATGTGGTATAAATTTGTGACTATGTTACATGATTTAGCTCTGCACAATGTTATATAGTAACCATGCACTTTCATGGAACATCTTCATACTGTTAAGTGATTTACCAGTGGCTACATTCAGTCACCATTTCTGGAATAAGAGCAGGGTTCTATTCCTACATCTAATAGTGAGAGCTAAAGCTAAAGCTGTGATATGTTAAAGGGAAACACCATGGTAAATTCAGTCTCATAGCACTGACAACAGTCAGCATCCCTCATCACTGTTTTGGTATGCTTACATTATGGTGCACTTCATGAGCCATGGCATGGTGTCTGTCCAGTTCAGTCGTATTGTTACAATGGCAGCCTAACATTATATTTTCAAACAGAAATGCACATTAAGAATAATAGAGTTTGGATTAAAAAGTTAAAAAAGGACCAATTACTGCCAGACTGAACATAAAACACATATACATACTCTTCAGCTTCTGGACAATCATGAGAAGAGCCTACAAAATCTATATTTAATAAGACACATAAAATTAATATTTAGCTGAAATCATGTAGATTTTGTATTGTGCATTGTTGGAGTACAGGTGAATAGAAAGTTACATTACTCCACCAAACATCCTATATTACTGAAAGTCAGATAATAGAAATAATTACAAGTACCATCAAACTTGCTGTTGTTGGATGTGCCTCTCAAGGAACTTTATAGCACAGTATAATATTTATTAGTCACCACAGTGCATCATCTGTATATGTTTTTAACCTGATACCTCAGACTTCTATACTGTCAATCAATAAGACCTGACAACGAGAAAAGGAATCACCTATAGTTCCTAAGTGTGAACGAGAAATCAGTTAAAGTTCAGTGATAAAGATCACAGGTAAAATGCATTTTACTGGGCAAGGAACCAAGAAATTCAGTAATGTGGGTCTTATTGCATTCATGTCTGTCGATTGCTGTTATCCGATCGCTCATTCTCTTTCTTATTTTCTGTGTTATGTATACACTATTTATTTATATTTTCCACACCATTTCTTTCTGTTGCTGTCACTTGCTATGTCTTTGCATATCGCTATGTTTATCTTTGTGTATATCTCAAACAGACAGAGATGAGTACACACACACACACACACACACACACACACACACACAAACACACACACACACACACACACACACACACACACACACACACACACACACACACACACACACACACACACACACACACACACACACACACACACACACACACACACACACGCACACATATATTCCCCTGCACTTTCTCTTATTTTTACTATTGACTTTCTCTTCATGTTGACCTAGGTCATTCACATTACAGTGTTACAGAGCTATAATATATAGTTCAGGTAATACAGCTTTCAGGTATGACAAGTAAACTATTATAGACCAAGGAAAATGACATCTGTGTTTACTGCTGGTGTATGCAGCCATGCATGAAATCTTGTATAGCTGCACATTTTTCAGGCCACCTCACAAAGCAAGTGACATCGACAGGTACACAGGCTTTCACATTATTTTCAATTCTATTCTTTCAAGCCAGGCTATTGCAACTCCCATGTGACTGTCATTCCATTTATGTGCGAACATTTGACATATTTCTTAAAAATACCAGGCATCTGGTATTACAACAGAGTAAGTCAACAGTATCAATCAATAATATCTGAAATATCACAGCATTATCAGAAATGAGTATTAACTCCAGCATCAGCATTTTTAAATTGTAGGCAGACAATATTCAGACTGCACACCAGAGAGATCTGCATTATGCTGTAAAATCATGGATAATTGTTTATTTCCTAGCTTAGTAGATCATACTTCTATTACATTTGTATGCGTTGATTGTCATATGCAATTGAATTTTTTTTATGTATTTTTATTTTTACATCACTAGTATCTCCTCATGCTTTATTGTGTCCTATGCATTCCATAATAAAACTGCACGTGTATATGCTTTTTAAATTACATTGTACTAGTGTTTTGTTAGATGTTATTTAACACTCTGGAGCTTTTTTCCCTAGGCCTTCACTAAAAATGGGTATTTATTACTTAGTAGGACTTTCTCAGTAAACAAATGTCAATAAATAAGCAAATAAATACTATTTTCTGGATACAGATGAGAGGAGGACTGCACCTAGGAAGCATAATATGACACCTTTGGCATACTTATATGAACTGTCCTACACATAACTGAATTATACACATGCTTCATCAGTTTCTGCTACATCATTGGCAATGTTATGATTTAAAAGTTGTAGTGATAAAATTCTCCATTAGTTATGTTACATCTTTGTATCTCATGCTTAGAAATTATGCTGGCAATGGTTTCAGAAAGGAAGTACACATAGATAAAAGCTACCCTCCCTCTGTCTTCAGAAAACAAGTCCATTTTTGTCAACAGGAAGACACAACACATAGCTAAATCTTCATTTGTCATTCCATTCACTGATATTAATGAGCAGGTCATTTATCTAACTGCTACACATGGTACTATAGTGGTAATACATTTTTGTATAAATGCCTGATTCTAATCAGGTTTTAAAAAATGCACAGCTAAAAAAAAGGGGGGGGGGGCACACATTTGCAATTTGAACTTCTTCTAAGATGAACACTTCCAAAGAACCAACCAAATACAGGGTACTCTTCTAGAAGTAACTTAAGACTCAGAAATGGTCGCTGCAGAATCTAAGCTACTGTGAAACAGCCTGTATAGTTTACTAATCGCCCTCTGAGCTTTTTCAAACTCATGTTCACACATGCTGAATCACAACTAAATTCTTCCATGCAGGTATGCATCCTGTACAATGTGAACATTATTCCTTTTGTTGGCAATATCTTTTAATCATTGTTAATGACATCTTCAGCCACTCAGCTTTTGAAACCTATGACATTACTAATACTTTGGGACCCTAAAATATTAAACTGCATTTGACATTTACTGACTGATTTGTATTGTAATGATTTTAACTCGTACAACAAACTGTAAGATGTGTTTGCTTTTGTATGTATGTCTGTGTACAGCTATGAAGTATTTTACCTGACATGTATTCTCCTTAATTGTCATGCCAGATCAACTAGGATGCACTTATTAATGTTTTATATTTATAGAGTTTTTCTTCCCAGAATGGAAAAAAATGTGTTGCATGGCCAGTTGGGCAACCCAGTTAACATATGCAATAAATAAACAAACAGACAAACAAATAAACAGATAAGTGGCCTATACTGATGAGATGTCAATAAAATACCACTGTTCCTTGTTTTCAAAGGAAATGCTTGGCTTTAGTCTCATGCAGTGGTACATGTCTGACAGCATTTGAAAAATTATTTAAAAACATAAATAAGCATCACTGACAGTATTAAAGCATGTATGTATCTATCTATCCATCTCTCTCTCTCTCTCTCTCTCTATATATATATATATATATATATATATACATACAGGTAGATAGATATAAGTTACACACCACAGCCTTTTCTCCTGAGTTATTATCCAAACTAGATGGTCTTTGTGCTTATTGAATTGAGCTATACACTGTGCCAGTGTGATGCATGAACCACTGGCAGTGAATACTGCAACAAAGTGCTTGCTAATGCTTGTGGTAATCAATGATCAATTCAGAGGCATGTACATTAGCAGATAGTGATGTCTCTCCTCACTGCAATTAATGTGTTTCAGAATTGTTTGTTTCTGTAATGACGTTAAAAGGCCTTTTTTGACACAGTCTTAACACTTGCAGCTGGCCCATTTCAGAATCCTGCCCAATATTATTCACAGCTTAAGCCTTTAACCATAGAATAACCTGTTTGTATCAGTATTTAACAGTATGAAGTTGAGGTTATTTAAAATGTCATTTTAATTGTATTCTACAGACTGACAGACTGAATGGCATTAAAAATAATTCAATTAATTAGGAGTTAAATATGACAGTCATGTTATCTTGCTGGAATGTGTGACCACAGAGAAATCAATAAAGTAATTAAATTGAATACATTGGAAAAAAACATTCAGAATAACAGCCTTATCTTATTTGTGGTATATATAGTTTGAATTTAAGCTTTTGTGCTTATTATCTTTTATTTGTTAGTAAAATACATGACAAAGCAAACCTCCTTTATACATGTAACTAAAATAAAGCTGTATTCATGAATGCTGTTACTGATGTTTGATTTTGAATGTGTATTTTGGTGTTCCTTACTCATTCGCACACTGCCTATTCCTAATTCAATATTTCCTATGGCAGGGACAATAGATAGCACTAATGTATCAAAGATCTATGGTATTTCCTTCCTCTGCCACTACGAATTACCCCCCCCCCCTCAAAAAAAAAAAAAGATCAGTGCACAATTGCCTGGGATGACAGTCTGGCTCAGGCATGCAGTTACAGTACGGTGAGAGATTTCTGACTTTATATTTATGCAGCATTCTGTAGAATTTCCATTGGTCATGACTGATGAATGCTGCTGTGTCAAGTGATGGGAATCATAGTACCCCACATCTATCTGCATTACCAAGCACAATGACTCAGCCAATCAATAAATGGCATGTAAGTTCTCATTCTGGTTGCTAAGGTAACCATTTGAAATACTAGGTATTCCAATGCTGAATCAAGGAATGTGAAGACTGGAGCCTGTTTGAACCCTGTGCACTAGGCGGACATCTTGACCCCATGAGAAAAAACACATTCTTAATTATACTTTTCTGTTTTTACTCTACTTCATGTCTAAAACTTATTTTATTTCACAACAAGGGCAGGTCATGCCAAATCCACCTGGTGGACTTCATAGTTTCATAGTTTCATAGTTTAGTACTAGGCTATCTGCCCTGGGGCATTTGTAAGCCTAACCATAGTGATGTGGCTTTCACCACCCCATAAAATGGTACAAAAATGCACAGAATAGATTTAGAATACTGTGCCTCTGTCTTTGAAAAGGTTACTAAAGAAATGGATGAGGGCAAAATGGTTCACACTGCCTATATTGACCTGGCAAGGCATTTGACACAATACCCCATTTAGGCATTGTTGACACACTCAAGAGGTTAGGTACAAACCCTTATGTCACCCAGTGGATAGCCAATTCTCTCACAGACAGCACCCAGGAAGTGAGAATTGAGGAGTCCACTTCTACAAAGAGGCCAGTCACAAGTAGAATCCATCAGGGATCAGTCCTGAGGCCACTCCTTTTTGGCATTTACTTCTCTGAAGTTAAGGTCAATGTCAATGGCCTTTGTCTATCTAAATTTGCAGATGATTGCAAATTAGGAGCTGTCATTGAATCCCACACTGTCACAAATGTTGTCCTGGAAGGGCTGACACAGACAAACAACTGGTGTCAGAGCCATGGACTAAAATTAAATGCCAAGAAATGCATACTAGTATCCTTTGGGGAGTCACCCATCCCTGGTAACTATCATATTGACAACATACCCCTTAAAGCTGACCCAGTAGTCAGGGATTTAGGGACACGAATAGATAGTAATCTTGCCCTTGGCCATTACTTGTCTACAGTAGTGAGGAAATCATTCTATGTTGTACAATTTATGAACTTGGGATACATGGCTAGGCTTAAAAAGGCCCTTGTGGTTGTTACCCTAGTAAATACCTATAAACACCTGTGCACCTATAAATAATTGCCTATTTCGTGATATACATATTAGAAACATTATTTTCAATTGTATCTATAAAGCTTCATATATGCAGAGGTTTTATAATTCTGCTTAAATTGTCAATTTGATGGATATTTGCAATACATTTATACATATTCTTGTGCATTATGGCTCCGTTTTTTAGTGATGACCTAAAGTGCTTTGCAAAAAAGTAACTTAGTTATGACTTTTTACTTTTATCCTATTTACTGCATTTAGTAACTCAGTTATGCATCAACATACCAGGGTTATGGAGACTGGAGTGGATATCTATATTTTCCTTGCAGGGGCTTTGTGGTGGTGCTGCGGTAGTGTTGTCACCTCACAGTAAGACGTTGTCCGTTCGATTCTCAGCTAGAGCGTCTTCAGTGTGGAGACATGCGTGAATGGGCGTACCTTCGTTGAAGGTTGTGCGTTAGGACCGGCAACTTGGCACATAAAAATCTACTGCCAATCAGTAGTGGATCGGAGTTCCGCTGTGGCGACCCCTAACTGGGAAAAGCCGAAAGACTTAACAATAACTAGTATATTGAAAAGGTAATATGAGTAGCTTCCTATTAGCATATGCAGACATTGCTCTTTTGGTAAGTTTTCTGTAATAAAGGACAATTTTTCGTTTTGCAGAATATCATTCCTCTGCAGCAGAACTGTACTGACTACAACAAATGTCTATTCTTCATTTGTTCTCAAAATTATTCTTTTAAACTTTGCAGATTATGTTTTGAGCTCTCTGTTATTTTTCTAATCTATTTTACTTGTTTGATAACCTGGTAGTTAGACTGAAACAAAGATCATTTTCTGTCCTTGCCCATGTTCTTCTACTGAGAAGTACAACTTGGTAGTAATGTAATGTCTTCGCCAATCACCTATGTTTAACCACTCGCACAGTATATAAGAAATGATTAATATTACAATGTTCCATCTTCACTGTTTGAACCTAACTTCAGAACATGCTGGGATTATCTAGAAATTACAACTGTTTTTTTTTTTATTTTGTGTTTCTGTATATACATCATTCTAAGATTTTAAAAGCATCATAGATGAATACCAAAGGAAATGCACAGTGCCAGAGTCAGAACCAGTAAATGTATTAATGACCTTTATTTTACATTTGCCAAATAATTTATGGGCCATTTCACTGAAGAGAGCTTTACTGATTCTCACACTGGTAAAATGCACCTACCAAAAGCAGTCTACAGGAAGAAAATGATTTTCAGAAAGTATAAAACCATACGCTTTAAGGTTTGTGGTTTCGCATAATGGTTATGGTATTTACCTCACAAGCAGGAGGGAAAGCGGTTGCTTCTCATGAAGGGAAACTAGATAAGTTTAAAATGATGTACAAAGACAACTAGTGCAGTACTTACTTCTGTGCCTCTAAGTGCACCTGAAAGAGGACAGATGCATGTATGATGGTGTGGTACTTCTACCCATGACTTTAGTTTTGAAATTGTCCCCACTTGCAGATGTGTCCAATTACTGGGATAGTCACTTAGTTGCATACTAAAAGTCGCTCTCATGATTGAAGATATACAAAGACACAAAACACGGCACATGCACACACATTCATATATGTATACACGTTAGTATGGAGGCATGCCTACCTGTTCAGCTCTCACACACATACAGACATGCACATTCATGTATGTAAACACATGCTGCTGTGGAAGTATATGCTTATGTGTTATGAAACTTATCAGAATCCATTGAAAATTCTAGATCTTGTCTGTTTATCCACATTGCACAAAATGTTCTTCTTCTTCTCTTTTCCCATCACAGCCCTTGTTCACTGTTATCTATACCGCTGCTTCCTCCCAACCCCTGGCCTAACTCATCTCCACTTAACCCAGTCAGATTTTCTTTGTCCTCACCACCTTTGTCTC
>NC_056728.1:802145675-802248175 GCF_019279795.1 Protopterus annectens | reverse complement strand
TACCTTAATGCATGGAGATAATATCCCTCTATCTTTGAGATACAAGCTGATACATTGCAAATCACCAAAGACATATAGGAACTCTATTTATGTAAGGTGACTGTTAGCAGGGATATAAAAGGGGGTGGTAAGCAAGCAAAATATTGATGGTATTAACAGGGTACTGAAGGTAAGTGACAGGGGCAACAGTGTACCAGAAAAATAAATATACCGAAAAAAATGAAATATAAAGAATTGATTGAGTCTGCATATCGCCACAGGGGTGTTGTCGAATTTTAAAAGAATTTAAAATAGTGAGACCTTTTTCTTTATTATTGATGCAAGTAGGTATGTTTTGAACATGAATATTTTGGTTGTGTTACCTAATTTGAATTAATCTTTATTTACTTTACTGCTTACATTATCAAACTTTTAAACTGCTAACTGCAAAGTTGTTTAGTGTTGTTTGCATTGCATATACTGAATGATTTGTCAACGACATAGCATCATATCAAAGAAATCACAGTTCTCAATAATCTGCACAGCCAAGCCTTTGTTATAACCATACATTACAGTAATAAAGTTAACCCAAGTATGTCATAAAGAAAACAATTAGTTCATGGTATGTCATCTCCTGCAACATGAAAAGTCTGTCATGAGCAAATGAGTTACAAATATCCAAGTATATTTACCCTGTTCTGCTTTGTTTATGACTAAGTAGGTGTTAAATACAAATGAAAGTGGTATTAATCATCTCATAATCAGTTTACCACAATGGTTAAATTACCGATGTGCTAGGTCCTCAGTGTTCAGTTTATCTCATCAGTATAACTAATTTGTAAAGAAACTTGGAAGAATAAACTTGGCAGCATGCCACGGTACAGACCTCCGAAATATGAGTGCTGGTATTGTGTGCGTACACATTCGATGATATTGTTATACAGCTCCTGCGACAGAACCACAGACTATTGCATATTCTTCATACTAGTTTAGTATACATCAGTAACACTATTTAAGCTGATGTGTTCCTTACTTACTGCTTCAATAAAGTGTAGAAACAATAGCAAAAGGAGAGTGTAATAAACAATTTATAATACCTCCCCCTGTATTTTCTATTGTTTAAAACTACTACTAATAATAAGAATACTAAACTGTGCAATAGGTCGGTCTGCAGTGGAAGATATAGATACCATCCATATAAAACGTGAAGATATTCTGGTTAAATTGCTGTTATATAACCACAGTGAACCTTTCAAAAATGCATGGATAAAATACACTGTCACACTGTTTCAGTACCAAAGAGTCTCCCATGTGAGAAGTCTCATGTGAGTGTATTATAAAGATGTATTGCACTTTGTCAGTGACCTTATAAGATCCAACTTTACCTGCTTTTTCTTAGCACAGTAAAGCTTACATTAAGAAGCTTTAATGTTCAGAACCTAATCTTTTTTTGTCTGATGTTCTCTGGTAAGCATTTTACCTTGGACCCAATGTCTGTACAGTTTGTGTGCCACATTTTTGTACTTTTGTAATGTAATTGTTTAAATATATTTAAAAATGCTATAGATAGATTAATTTTGTGTGGCCATATTAGTTTTACTTTAAATAAGATAGAGGTGCTTACATAAAAACTTACAACTTTCAATGCTTCTAATAATGTGGTAACACTATTATAGCAAATGTCCACATCAAGCCATGACTTTATCATTGATTAAATAACAGCTTATTACTTGAAAGAAGCTGAATATATTAATACATGTAGATGTATTTTACATTTTGTGACTTATCCATGTGTTGCTATTCAAGAGAACGAATAATGACTGACTCAAATAATGTATTTATAATAATATTTCATTTGATGGCCATTGGTCTTGAGATTTTTTTTATTTTTTTTGCTTCTCCAGGACACTACCATAGACTTCATATATGTGAGAACTTTTACATTTTGTATTATGGATGTAGCTTTATGAAAAGGGGAGGACGCTTACATGGGCTTTTTGCTTACAATAACCTTCAGATTATGTACTATGTGCTGTTATATGAATGGGTTTAAGGGTGTTACTGACAGCACAGTTAAGCACTGATTTAAATGGCTCTTGAAATATTGATATCACAATGCTTAACAGCGATAATGCAAGCAAAGTAAAATCAGAGCAGATAAAATAAGGATATCAGATTCTACAGAGTACAAATGTTAAAATTAATAATTTGCAAACTTCTGTTTTATATTTATATATTATAATCCTAGGAAAGATGTGCTAAAGAGTCAATAATGCTTGAAGAGCTTGGAATTGTTGAAATCATTATGTAGCAGTGCTTGGAATGGTAAAGGAGTAGATCCATGTGTGCAGCTTTGTGGTGTCAGTGTTTTCTAGCATTAGTAGTCTGGAAAGGTTGCCATGCCTGATAGAGTATTGATGCAAGGCTTGTAAAAGACACTATATACACTGCTAGACTCTCCATCAAGAGCAGATGGGTGTGCAAATTTTACACCTTCACTTGTTACAAATATATTTGTATCTTTCATATTCTTACCATAACAAAAGTTGGGGAATATATAAGGGATAGGCCTTAGGCTCAGAATTTGTCTGGATGTTCCTCATGCCTTTTTTGAATTGAAGAGCAAGGGAATATCACCATCTCTGTGGGGATTTCTGGCTGCTTCCCTTTTTGGAGATATATTCCATAATAGAATGCGTTCAGTATGATATGTATATCTTTAGACATGGATTTTTTTTTTCTTTCACAAATATGTAAACATTCAAAATGTAGAAGATAAACATATGGTTTAAGTATTGTAATATGTAAAAGAAATAGATATTGCTGATTAAGTGATAATAAAAAAGGATGTAGCAATTACAGAACTAATGAGCACTGCAGTCATTCTGCAGAGAGATAATGACAGGCAAGAGCTAAAATAAAAGATGACAGTATAAATGTCAAACAGTATGAAATCAGAATTGAACAAAAGCACCACAGAAGGACATTATGAAGACAAATAAATGTCACACGTAAACACTTATTGACAGCAGCTTTCAATAGTAAATGGCCAATCAGCTATGTGACATACTAATTCAAGAACTGTAGAAAAGTTCAGCTATGTGACATACTAATTCAAGAACTGTAGCAAGGTTAGTACCAAGCTAACTGGCCTTGTGAGTCATTTTAAGCCTAGTCAATTATCCCTTGTGAGACTCAAACCCTGCACCTTGTGTTTTTAAGGCAAACACCTTAACCATTAAGCCACCATCCCAACTATATGAGTGAATGCATTCAGTGTAACATGTGAAGCAGGTACTATACAGAATGTAAAGATATAATGTGTCAAAGAAGGAAATGAATTTTACAAGACATGTACATGTTTAACTGTGAAAGCTGTCATGGCTCTAACAAACCTAGTGGAGTTACAAAAACAAGGTGCCAATGCCCACAATTTTGTCTCAGCAGCAGCATTGTATTTACTGTTGACTTAGTAAGTGAAGTAGATCAAATCATAGGTATAAGAGTAAGCACATAAATAGAGAACAAACCCTTCCAAATGAACTGAGGAATGTCAGAAATGGGATAAATATCCTCTAGAATCAGATAACGTTACAGATAAAATAATATAAATCATAAAACTGCCTGCATTCTGAAGGAAAATAATATAAATCATAAAACTGCCTGCATTCTGAAGGAAAATGCATAATAATATGTAGAAGATGAAGCTGAATAAATAATAACATATAATTATATGTGAATACCACAACAGAAGCATGAGAAAAAATATCACTGACATAAGATGTACAGTAATATTAACTCACTCAATGCCTATAGCCCCTTTTTTGTATAATTTCAGTTAATACCCATAGCTCTTTATGGCATCCAGACCTTGCTTTGGCCTTAGATCTTTAACTCAGTGACTTACAAGCTAATAATAGGCAGTATTAGAAAGAGCAAATATTTATTAACGCAATGATATTAAGATTGTTAATTTATGCCATCTTGCAGTGAAGAAATGAATCACCATTTGCCAACTATTATTTATATTTTCATAGTTATATTTTCATACCTGAAGGACCTACATGCTATTAAGGGGTATAGTGAGAAATACCATGGTGGGGGACAGGAAAAGTTACTGTCAATGTTTATTTTTATCACACTATACTGGAGATATCACCAGTCATTTGATGGTAATTATGAAAATAAGCAATATTTACATATCTACTTAATACTTCAAAATTCAAGTGAGTTATAATCTATTGTATGGCATCAGGTGAAAGCTTATATGACGCTAAACGATATTCAGGGCTATTCATATTGTTACCTTTAAAATTATGCATGTTTTCACATTTCATAGGATCACAGGAGGTTACTAGGCTAATGGCCCTGGGACCTTTAGAAGCCTCAAGGAAGACACCAATCCAAACTACTAACAAGTTGACAGAAAACACCAGGAAGGACCCTGTTGACCAGAGACGGTAGAGTCAAATATACAGACCAGATGCACAAATTTGACCTAGGTTTCGTCTTTATTATACAGACTTCTTCAGAATATGAACACATTTAACCACTCCATTGATGTTATATACACTCATACACTACAACAAATACATCCCACCGCTTCAATTACTCTATCAGACAAAGCTCAATCTAACAAGCATATCCTAAATCTAACTTCAAGAAAGAAACCAAAGGCAACTCCCAGTAAAGAAACCAATAAATAACAAAGAACAGCAGCTCTGGGAACAAACGGATGGAGTTGACTGTGTCAGTCTAAGTTGTGTACGAAGCCAAGTACAAAACAGAGCCAAAAGCCAGGATGTAAATCACATTAACGCCTTTTATTCCAATAGTACGTTTTCGTCCTTCTAAGCAGAGTGACTTCATCAGATGTAACATGAAACAATCCCCAAACACATATTTATATCCTGTTTACATTAATTGTTTAATTAAAACCATCATTTATTCAAATAAGTTTATTTAAAATCAACCTATCTAGTAACTGCATTCATGAATAATTCATCAAACTTTTTTCAAAATGCTTATTTAGTATAAAAATCGTTCTGACTAATGATGCCCTTCCACATAAACATATTACAACCAAAAAGTAGATTGTATGGTCCTTATTCAAAAACATACCTATTATAAAAATGTTTTATGTTAATTATAAAAGTTGTTTCTAACTTAAATTTATAATACTTTCTTATGAGGGAATTAAAACATAAAAATAAAAATATAAAATAAAGTTAAAATTCATAGTGAAGTATGTAATGTAAATATGAAACTTAAATCCTTGTGTGTATTTGTATTTCATAAAAATATACATTAAAATTGTTTCATTAAATATCATACTTTTATAATTTGGCAGATCTTAATTTGAGTAGTGGCATAATGGAAATAAATTCATTAAGGCCAGGGTAGTTGATGGCATCTAATGTTAGTTGCCACCAAAGTTCTCGAATTCAATTCTTTCTTCCCATGGCCCTCCTCTACCATCTACTTTGACCTGTTCTAACACTATAAAGAGGAATTTAGCATCGGGACATGTGTTCAAGTGTTTGTAAAGTGCACTAGTGTCTTTTTTAATAGAGATGTCATAATAGTGTTCGTAAATCCTTCTTTTTAGCTTTCTCTCTGTTTTGCCTATATAGAAGGATTTACACACTATACACCAAGCCAAATAAATCAGTCCTTTAGAATCACAATTATAATATTCATTACTACCTAGCCACTTGTTCCTGCTTTCCAAGTAGAATTTCTCTACATTCATAATATATTGGCATTGGTTGCACCTACCACATTTGTAGGTCCCAAACTTGTTTCTGTTAGATTTAGTGGGTTTATTTTCCAAAAGCAGTCTTAGGTTCCTAGAGTTTTTGAATGTTATCTTTTGTGGACCTCTAGGTATTTTTTCTATATCTGTAATGGACGTGAAACATTCCCATTCTTTTAAAAACCTTTTCTTTATTATATTATTAAGTCCATTATACTCTAATACTAAGGTTTTCTGAAAACTAGAAATGTTATTTTCCTTTTGTATAGAGCTAGTTCTTTCTGAATAGGTGGTGTTCACTATAGGTTTAAATCTATCAATTCTACCCTTAACTACTTCTTCCCTTATCTCCCTAACAAGGTTAAAGGGGTATCCCCTTTCTAAGAACATAGATTCTAACAAGTTACACTCCTCCTCAAAATCTTCCTTTCTGCTAGTCATACGACTCCCTCTAACAAATTGACCTTTTATTATGTTCTTTTTACAATGTAGAGGGCGTGCACTATCATAATGCAAAAAGGAATTGCAGAAGGTGTTTTTTCTATACACTTTTGTTTCTAACTTATTATTGAGTTTGTAAATTGGTTTTATTACTGGGAGTTGCCTTTGGTTTCTTTCTTGGTTTTAGTGCTTTTTCGGCAACACGGACATGGAGTCTAACCTAGTTCCTGATCCTAAGGGACAGGAAGACGTAGGTACGACGCGCAAGCTGATAGGACAGCTCACGGAGTTGATAGACCTGCTGACTCCCCTTAGTTTGTCCCTATTACACCAACATAGTGAAAGTAACATGCGGAGGGCTTATGGAGGAGGAAGGAACAACGGAATCAATGGAGAGGACCACGAGGATGGGAGAGAGCTTATGGGCAACAATTTAGACGCCGGCGACTCCGACAATCCGAACAGTGATGCCTTTAACCCGTTGAACACCCCACTTGCTTAATAACATTTCTAGTTTTGAGAAAACCTTAGTATTAGAGTATAATGGACTTAATAATATAATAAAGAAAAGGTTTTTAAAAGAATGGGAACGTTTCACGTCCATTACAGATATAGAAAAAATACCTAGAGGTCCACAAAAGATAACATTCAAAAACTCTAGGAACCTAAGACTGCTTTTGGAAAATAAACCCACTAAATCTAACAGAAACAAGTTTGGGACCTACAAATGTGGTAGGTGCAACCAATGCCAATACATTATGAATGTAGAGAAATTCTACTTGGAAAGCAGGAACAAGTGGCTAGGTAGTAATGAATATTATAATTGTGATTCTAAAGGACTGATTTATTTGGCTTGGTGTATAGTGTGTAAATCCTTCTATATAGGCAAAACAGAGAGAAAGCTAAAAAGAAGGATTTACGAACACTATTATGACATCTCTATTAAAAAAGACACTAGTGCACTTTACAAACACTTGAACACATGTCCCGATGCTAAATTCCTCTTTATAGTGTTAGAACAGGTCAAAGTAGATGGTAGAGGAGGGCCATGGGAAGAAAGAATTGAATTTCGAGAACTTTGGTGGCAACTAACATTAGATGCCATCAACTACCCTGGCCTTAATGAATTTATTTCCATTATGCCACTACTCAAATTAAGATCTGCCAAATTATAAAAGTATGATATTTAATGAAACAATTTTAATGTATATTTTTATGAAATACAAATACACACAAGGATTTAAGTTTCATATTTACATTACATACTTCACTATGAATTTTAACTTTATTTTTATATTTTTATTTTTATGTTTTAATTCCCTCATAAGAAAGTATTATAAATTTAAGTTAGAAACAACTTTTATAATTAACATAAAACATTTTTATAATAGGTATGTTTTTGAATAAGGACCATACAATCTACTTTTTGGTTGTAATATGTTTATGTGGAAGGGCATCATTAGTCAGAACGATTTTTATACTAAATAAGCATTTTGAAAAAAGTTTGATGAATTATTCATGAATGCAGTTACTAGATAGGTTGATTTTAAATAAACTTATTTGAATAAATGATGGTTTTAATTAAACAATTAATGTAAACAGGATATAAATATGTGTTTGGGGATTGTTTCATGTTACATCTGATGAAGTCACTCTGCTTAGAAGGACGAAAACGTACTATTGGAATAAAAGGCGTTAATGTGATTTACATCCTGGCTTTTGGCTCCGTTTTGTACTTGGCTTCATACACAACTTAGACTGACACAGTCAACTCCATCCGTTTGTTCCCAGAGCTGCTGTTCTTTGTTATCTAAATCTAACTTCATTAACCCTTCGAAGAAAAAAACTATACTTTCAATCCATCTCCACAATATTGTGTTACATATCAAAATGTGTTAAATACACAAAATGTAAATGTAAAATAAACATTTTCATATGCAACCAACTAAACACTGTTTATGACACCCAATGTTCTTAAATTGCATAACAAAATAATATCATAATGTCTAAAAAACAACAATAATAGTTAATCATATAAAAAATATAAAATTAACTTTCACAAATTTTGTTAAGAAATTTTAAAAATTCTTTCTGGAAAAATCCATTCCATAACAATAAGAAATAAAAAAACTTTCTTAAAATCTTTTTATAAATAACATTTTCAACCCAAGATGTGTTTTAATTTTAATAGGGGCAATATGCTTATGCTATCATTAATTCCTGGAAATACTGTAGCATTTAATGCCAATTGCCATCTCATTTCACAAATATCAAGATGCACATCCAATACTGCACCCTGACCATCCTTTTTTATTTGCTGTATTACACAAAATCTAAATCTGTGCTCTGGATGTTGCACTATGTGTCTAACTAGGGCATTAGTATTTTTCATGTGCCTAATATCCAGGATGTGTTTGCTAACTCTATCCCTGAACATCCTACAGGTTTTCCCTATATAAAAAGCTGGACAACCTTCACATTTAGCCATATAAACAACATTTTTAACATGACAATCAAAATGGCCATGTATACCAATAACCTGTCCCTCAATAATAATTTTATCACCTGTAACAAGAATATATTTACAAACACTACATCTACCACACCTAAAATTCCCTTTACTCCTGTGTGAATTAACATTCTCCCAAATGGAGTTTGCAGCCTGACTCAAGCAATTGTTTAAAAGACTTCCCTTTCCTATATAAGATTTTTGGGGGGTTGTTCAGTTTTCTCCATACGTTACTATCCAATTTTAATAACTTCCAATTTCTGTTTATTATTCCCACTATGTGATCCACATCATAATTGTATGTAGTGATAAAATACAATGTTTCCCCCACACTGGTATTAACATCAATTTCATTTTTTGTTATTTTTATTTTTCCAGTAACTGTATTAACTTTCACCCCCCCCCCCCCATCTTTAGAAGCCTAGCCAAGAGTTTATCCTCAAAAAAGAAACCTCAGTCAGCACCTGTCACCCCTGTCAGTGAGGGACACGGGTGGAACCTCTGGGACAAATTTGTTCTTTCCCATCTTTCATTAAGATTTCACTTGAAGAGGGTCAGCAACATACTTTGTTTGACGTGTACGGGGAGTCGATTCCAGAGACAGGGCAGCCTCTGCGAGACAAACCTGTCTCTTCAGCAGGTTTTGTTAATGTTGTATATTAGATTTAGGCCTCTCAATCGGGTAATGCACAAGGATTTAGACTTATGGATATGGAGCATCTCTAGTAAGGCAGTGTCTGAAATTGCCTTGTAGGCAAGACACAGATCACTCTGAGCAATCTGTACAATACAGAGTAGAGTGATAGTGATTTGAGCCTGTCCACATAGGACAGGTGTTGGAGACTATGGATTCTTTTTGTGAGGTATTTGTGTGGCCTTTCCAGTTGGCATAGATGTCTGGAGAGGTACATATCAAATGGGGCATTGTACTTAATTGTTGGCCTAATGAGGGAGGAGTACAGAGAGGTAATAACCTCCTTTTTTCTGGATGCAATCCCTTTACTTATAAGATGAACCAAGAAAAAGGCTTTTCTGACCAGTGCCGCTACGTGATGGTTGAAGGTGAGATTGTTGTCAAGCTGTGTATCCAAGTCTCTCACCACAGATTGTGTGCTTAGGGGTTGCCATTGATTTGGTAAACAGAAGGGGCTGTGTTTTTGCTGAATGTTATGATAATACATTTTTTTGCATTTACCTTATGCCATGACTTTGACACCAGTCATTTGTTGCTGTGCAACCCTCTTGTAGTATGTTAAAATCATCTGGGGAGTCAACAACAACACCGAACTTACAGTCATCTACAAACTTGGTTAGCCACAGGCCTTTTGTCTTTGCCTGGACCTCTGAGAATTAGATGGAAAACAGTAGGGGTCCCAGGACAGATCCCAGGGGAACACCACTAGTGACAGGTCTGCTGCTGGAGGTAGAGGCACCTATTTTGAACTTGTGGGTCTTATCAGTGAGCCAGTTGGCCACCCACCTGACGAGATAGAGATTTACACTAAGTTGTGTTAGCTTTTCGATGATGTCCGAGTGGAGATTGTGCCAGAAGCTTTGGCTAAGTCAAGGTGCATGAACTGACTTTCCCTCATCCAGGGCCTTGGTGACAGTCTCAAACATGTCAACCAGGTTCAACAGGCAAAATCTGCCCTTGACGAATCCGAACAGGGTCGGGTCAAGTGCTTGGAGATTGCCTATGTCCTTGATTATGAGGTCCATAATAATATGCTCCATGGCCTTACAGATCAGACATGTCAAGCTAATAGTTTCCAGGGTCAGTAATGGCACCACATTTGTGCAAGAGGATGATAATGGCAGTTCTCTACTCTGCTGGAATGAAGCCTGTATTTAGGCCATGGTTGAATAGCGTGCTCAATGACAAGGCTAGTTCTTGCTGGAGATGGTACAGAATACAGCCTGGGATACTATCAGATCCCATGGAAGCTGTGTTCTTTGCCTTGGATAGAGCCTCTAACACTTGACCTATGGAGATGTGAGATGCAGTACAAGTATTGGGGGTGTTGAATGGGCCTTTGGGGGGGAGCGGAGTGAAGTTTGCGCTGAACCTATCTGCTAGCAGGTTGGCTAAGTCAACAGGATCAGTGTAAGTGGTACCACTAATTCAGAACAAACCTGGGTTTTCCATGGAGGTTCCTAACATAAGTGAAAAAGGCTTTGTGGTTTCCCTTTGTTTCAGAGGCTAGTTTTAATTCATAATTGGCTTTGGAGGTTTTCACTAGTGATCTAATCTTCTTGTTGAGGCTAAGGAGGGAATTTTTCCAATTGGGAATTTGTACCTTTTTACCCTTGGACAACAGTTTCATCCTTTTGCTGTAAATCCTGTTGATAAAAGATGTCCACCAGATAGGTTTGTGTTTCTTTGAGGACCAGGTTTTAGTTTTGTTGCGTATGCCTGAGTCCATGCAGTTGTACAGATGCTTGTATACTGCATTGAAATACTGTTCAGCATAGCTGTTTGCAGCCTCTGAGGGGGGCAGTGGTGTGAAGCTACTGATACTCTCCCTTAGAAGGTTGTAGTCAGCTTTTGAAAAAGTTTTGTAGCCTGGTTATGGCTGGAGGGGGAGGGATGGGACAGGATAGAAACTTCGAATGAGAGAGACCAATGGTCTGATCTCACCGGGGAAGAACTTACTATCAGGGTGGTGTAGCAGTCACCCATGTTGGTGAGAACCTAGTCTAGAATGTTATCTCCCCTTGTGGAGGATAAGACAAGCTGGTCTAGTACATTAGAATTGATGAAGTCAAGAAATTGTCGGCTGAGAGCATTAGAGCAGGAATAGTTCACCCAGTCTGTGGTGGGGTGGTTGAAGTTACCAAGGATCAGGGTGTTAGGGAGTACCTTGATGGAGTCAAGTTGGTTCAGGTAGGAGGAGTGGGTGTCCTCAGTCATGGAGGGGGGGGGTCTATAGCTGGCTATAACTTACATGGTTGTCTTGCCACCTGTCAGTTGCACCTGTAGTAATTCCAGTGCTTCATGCTGGTAAACTAGTCTGGCGGTGTACCTGTCCTTAATGAAGACAGAGATTCCATCGCCCATAGTCTTCCTGACCTCATTTTGGGGTCGGAATGTGTAGAATGAGGTATAGCCTAGTAAGGCAGGGATGCTCTCTGCAGCCTTGAACCAAGTTTCTGTGACTGTACAGATGTCGGCATCTTCCAGTGTGAGGAGAGCCTCCAGTGAGTGTATTTTCAGGTTAAGGCTCCTAGTGTTAAGCAGCATGACCTTCAATTTGCTTTCTGACATTTGATTTATTTAAATATCTCAATAAATGTGCACTCAGGAAGGAATTTCTTGCTATCATGTGACTACTTATACCTGGTTAAAAAAAGGGTTCTAAAAATCTATATCTAGGTTGTACGGTTTCCAAGATATGACAATTTGTGAATATGCCAAAAAAATACAGTTCAAGGAAGCATGTCATAGAGATCTTATAAAAATCTACTCTTTATTATCATAACACTACAAGGACTTCCATGTTCAATGATACTTTTTTCAAGTTTTCAAAGTAAACCACAATTCCAAAGAACATTTATACTAAAAATATTTCAATCCAACTTTTAAAGCCATCCAATCAATGTTTGAGCTGTCAGGTTTCAAAGCAGCATTTGGTCTTGTTATCCAGTCATATTCAATGTTCTCAGTAAAGCAATGTCTTTTGGTTTCTCCCGTTAGGGGATGAGCAGCCAAGTGCTCTGGATTGTGTGGAACGCTCCACATTTGTGATCGATTAAGCCCACTTTTCCGCTGTTCCCCAATAAGCAGCCATTGCTCCACTTTGTGTTTTGACTAGTTTGTACATCGCATATATAACATAAAACCAAGGCAGTAATTTATTATATAAACAGATAAGAACTTCCATTCCTGAATTAGCCTCTTTTTCATATCCATATAAAATCAAAATCAGAACAACCAACTTAAAAATACACAACCAATCACAAAGCAATAAAAAATCATGTGATAATTCATTCAGAAACATTGTATCACTAAAATATACCACCCGAAGAAGGAACACTCATACCCAATCACTAAGTAGATTGATAGCACATGATGCATTAGAGCTGAATGGCATAGTATCATCTTAATAATCCACACCACTTAATGATGAGGTCTTAAAGAAATAGCCTCATTCAGCCCTGGCACTCTATCGGCTTGGATTCTAATGATCCTTCACTGTTCCATATCTTCAGTTCTATCATTTAAATCTCCCATTCTAAAATCCTCATTTAATTGCTGAACCATCTTTTACTTTCAAGAATAAGAAATCCCTTAAACATCTCCTACCAACAAATTGTCTCATGATTATAAATGGGAATGGAAAGGGACTTTTTCTTGTAAGTGTTGCAATGTCTGTAAATATATAAGTAATGCACAGTTTTTTACACACACTGTAACTAAGAAGGAATTTAAGATGGATTGCTTTGCTAACTGTTCTAGTCGCAATCTCGTCTACCTTGCTATTTGCAAGACGTGCATGTTTTTGTGTGGGTAAGACAATTCACTCACTATATGAGTGGGTCCGTCAACACTTATATGCTATCAGTACAGCAGATGAAAAGAATACACTTGCTAAATATGTTCATAGGTGTCGTCCTACACATTCCTTTGCTTTTTTGGTTCTACAGCAATTAAATGATGATTTTAGAATCTTAGATCTGAAGAAGCACCTGATCCAGCACCCACATCCAAACGAGGAAGGAGTCAATCCCAAGTTAATAAAATGAGTCACTTGGTCCTAAGAAAAGGAAAGCTGAAGGTCGTCTTCAAAGCATTAATACTGAATTACTGGTGATACTTGGAGCGGGAAACAACTCCCTGTAAGTAAATTCAGCAAGTGCAACTTATGCAGTTCGCAGTAAGCAATCCTCCTTATTTCTAGGGACACCTGTGTTGATCTCTCCCTGCCTACAGCACTCTCTCTTACAGAAATGTATTAATTCATTCTCTAATTACCTACTTAAAACAATTTGAGGTAGGGAAGATGCGCTTCAAGTGAAAGTGTCTATGTGAAAAAAGTAAATAGAGCGTATGGTTTATTGGCACTGCTAGTAGAATACAGATGCAGCAACGCACATTTCAATCAAAGCCAATTTCTCAGGAAATCTTATAGCTGTCTGAAAACCTGTAGGAAGGTGTGGAAGTATTTTACAGGCATTTTTGTGATAATTGTTAAGGCAGTATACCTCTCATCTTGTTAGCGTAAGAAATCTGGACAAAGCCAGAAACATCGGGGAGACAAAGGCCAAAAAAGGACAGATTTTAAATATTGCTCCTATAAGCTTAGAAAGTTGTTAGAATAACAGGTTTTGCATTATTATGTATTTTATGATGGATATGAAGTCTGAAACTGAAATGTCTGTCATTGTTTATTATTATTTACTGACTTCAATCCTCAATGATTGGCCAGAAAAAACACAAATTTTATAAGGAGCAGACAAAAATATGAGGTAAAAATCTAGATGGTTCAGTGGTATGAAAGGCAGCAATTTAAGAAACACTAGGCAATCGTTGTCCAAATGGAACTGATGCTGTGTTAATATAATTGTGGCTTTTCCTGCCATTAGATCTGAAAGTGCTATTCAGTGGCAGAGTTAACATTATTATTTTTCTACTGTTGATAATTATTTAGATTGGGAGTCATCTTCCTTGGTATTTTATATTCCTTGTTGTTATTCAGTTACAATTTACTCACCAGATACATTGCACTGCCCAACATAGCCACAACGACTCCAGCCACTGCTCCAGCCAAGGTACTCTTCATAACGCTCACCTGTCCATTTGTATGGATGCAGCCAGTGGAGTCCATGATAGAGTATGACCCTAGTCTAATACCATTCATAGTGAATTGGTACAGCAGACCTGGCACCAGTCACTGAGTATGTTGCATTTTATCAATGGTTTCTGCTGGCTTTGTTTTATTTGATGTGTGTCCTATTGAATTTTAAAAATGTACAGTATTCACTAACTTAGTACTTCTGGCAGAAAGCCCGCTTCAACCAGGTCCCATGGAAATGGTGAGTTTTTGCGTAGTGCAAAAATGGGTGTTCCACATTTTGACTGTTTGTCACACATTGCTAGGGTCTGTGTTCCACATTACCCTATTAAGAGGTTGAGACCTATGGTTAGGAGTCACCACAGATTGATTGGCAGTGGAGTTTTTACAGTGTTGAGTTGCCAGCACATGAATGCACATGCACCTACCTGCATGCTTTTGAAACTTACTTGACCACAGGGAGGACATGCAGACTCCGCACAGAAGGTGCTCCAGCTGAGAATTGAACTGGAGAACCTCTTGCTGTGAGATGATGATGCTAACTGCTGCACCACTGCAGCCAACATTCAGTGTTCTCAGTACTGATTTTAATATCCCTCCTCAAGATTTAAAGATACAGTCTGAATAACCATAAATTTAAATGTATCTGTACTATCCTCCTATATAAAGTCTGATAAGGTATTCATTGTACTCAACTTCCTAATGTCATAGATATGATTATAAACTCTCTTTTTTAAAGATCTATTAGGTATACCTATATAGACTCCAGTATAGACAGTACAAACAGCTGTATAAACCAGATCTTTTGTATTACAATTAGGGTATTGTCTAAAAGTATATTCCTTCTTTGTAAATGTCTTTAGAACCCTATCAGTTTGTAATATGTATTGATAATAATTGCAATTTCCACATAGAAACATCCCATTCCTATTCAAAACAGGTATTTTTTTTTGAGTTCTGTAGCAAAGCTGTCACTTTAAATTCATTTTATTCCTGCATATAAATAAAGTGTTTTTACCTACTATATTACATATCTCTTCATTATTGCTCAGAATTGTTCATTTTTTCTTTATTATATCACATACCATTACTAGAAAATGTCATAAGTTCATATATTCATAGGTGTTTACTAGACTAATGATCACAAGGGCCTTTTTAAGCCTAGCCATGCATCCCAAATCTCTGGTCAGTTCTGATACCCTTGATAAGTGTAAGCAGGGGCTTGGGAGATGAAACATTTACAGGTTACCTGTTTGCATCAGAGACATAGGTGCCAAACCAGGGATGAATTTCCTGTTCCCCATCTAATTGTCCAGGTTGCACTTGAATTGGGTTCGGGAGGAACTCTGCTTCACATGGATGGGGAGCCTGTTCCAGAGATGAGGTAATCTCTGGGATTCATACTTGGCTCTCCAGCAGGTCCTATTTATATAACAGTTAAGGTTTAAGTCTTTAGAATGGGTGATTCTGGTGCTGTTTGTTTTGTGGATATGCAGGAGGTCCATCAGAGTGGGGTTTGACAATGCCCTGTGTGTCAGGCACAGATCTCCCTTTAAAAGCTAGTAGGAGACAAAATACTGGGATAGAGCCTTGAGGCGGTCTACATAGGACATTTTACTTAATCCCAGTATTCTTTTGTGAGGAGCCTCTGTGGACATTCCATTTGTTGGATATGCCTGGGTAGGTACACACCAAAGGGCCATTGTACTCAAAGACAGGTCAGGTCTGATGAATAGCAAATACAGTAGAACAATGACTTCAATGAAGTTAGATGCCCTTCCTTTGTTTATAAGTTGTTGAACATATAAAGATTTCCTCACTCCTGTAGATACATGATGATCAAAGGTTAGATTACTATCTATGTGTGTCCATAAGTCCCTGACTACTGGGTCAACTCTAAGGGGTGTGTTCTCAATGTGATAGTTACCAGAAGTGGATGACTTCCCAAAGGATTCTATTATGCATTTCTTGGCATTTAGTTTTAGTCCATGGCTCTGACACCAGTTGTTTGTCTGTGTCACCCCCTCCAGGAGAATATTTGTGTCAGTGTGGGATTGAATGACAGCTTCTAATTTGCAATCATCTGCAAATTTAGTCAGCCAGAGACCACTGACACTGGCCTTGATTTCTGAGAAGTAAAGGCGAAAACGGAGCGGTCCAAGGACTGATACTTGAGGGACTCCACTTGTGACTGACGTCTTTGCAGAGGTGGACTCCCCATTTCTAACTTCCTGGATCCTGTCTGTGAGCCAGACATGGGTACCCTAAGCATCTCTGAAGCATTTCTTCCTTACTGTGAGCTACATCTGAACAACATAAACCGAAAAGGGGTTGATCTTCTTAATTTGCACAAAGCTTCTTCAGGCAAATTATCATCACTAATAAGTACAGTTGTCTTCAGCATCTGCCCTTTCACTATATTTTTAAAACTCTCCACTGGATGCATACTTGTTCTAGGCATAAAAACATTCCTTTTACATTAATTTATAAAACCACTAATAGCTATATTACTATCCTCACTTTCTCATTATTAACATCAAGAAAATGTAATTTAATAGATGATTTCATCATAGAGAATTCTAGGAAGCTGGATCTACTGTGTAAATAATGAATAAACATTTCTATGGTATTGTCTGCAAAAATACACACACAAATACACCTTCCCAAACAGCTAATACTAAATCCGCATAGCTGTTGGCACAGGCAGTACCCATTACAACTTATGTGACTTGTAAATAAAACTCATTCTCAAACAAAATAACATTATTTTCAAAAATTAATTCAAGTAGTAAACATATCAAATATGTTTAGTAGAATATCTACTATTTTTACAAAGTACCTGAATATTTCCAATGCCATATTTATTTGGTATAACAATAAAAAACAATCTAATGCCAAGTGTAACAAAGAATTTCCCATATCCTTCTTGGGTCATTTGCATATATCCCATGGGGCTCCATTGCAGAAGGTTTAAGGTATCACATAGTGAAAACTCTTGTTTGGTTGCATTTTTCTTGATGTTTTTACAGAATGGTTTGTGTGTGTGTGTGTGTGTGTGCGTGTGTGCGTGTGCGCGTGTGTGTGCGTGTGTGTGCATGTGTGTGTGTGTCCTTTTTACTCTTTGGTCCGGGTATGATAGGTTGCACTGGAGGGTTCAGTGCATATTTATGGATCTTGGGTAGACCATATAGTAGTAAAATATCTCTGAAGGAAGCATACCACTCACAAAAAAAAAAAAAAAAATTGCTGTTTTAACTTTAGAATCAATGCCGTTAATGTCATATTTAAATATTTGAAAGTTTAGCAGGAAATATAATTCCTGGTATCTGTGAATTATTACTCTATTATAGAATTCATGAAAAAACTATGAATGCACTATTATCACTGTAAGGAATATTTTGTACTGACAACATTACTGTTGGTACAGTTTTAATAGCTTTTATTGCTTACAAAATATTACCATGTGTTTATATTATGCTTTTTAAGTTTAATTTTCAGAAAATGCCTGGAATGCAAGGATGTGTGAAGGCTACTAGAGGTGTGACTGCACACTACACAGGTGTTAATGGGCTAATTGTCACTCTTAAATTAAAGGTGAATTTGAATGTGAAGTAGTACAACATGTTAACTGAAATGTGAGTATAACAAAATGGATATCAGCTAAACTGTGAGGAGAATACAACATCTGAACAAATGGACTTAAATGTGAGATGAAAAATGCATGACCTGGTTCACAGATAACTTTCAATTTGTGCGATAGATGTCAGTCTGCAGTATAACACTCACTGGATTGCATTATAAGAGGTGCATGAGCAGAAAAAAAAAGTGCCACGCATTACAAGATATCTGGGATACAGAGTGAAATGCACAGCAAGGTGTCTGTGATCCTGCATTTCAACAACACTATTAAAGTTAGTTCACCAGATCAGTTAGGAAAAGGCAGACAGCATTGGAGCCCGTGTCCAGCATTATGTCATCTCCATGAGCAGTGGTCTGGGTCAAGGGGCAGAGAAAAGAAATTGTGAACAATGTGTCAGTGTGTGGACCTTGCAGATTAGTTCATTGAACAGTGGAGAAACAAGACAAAATAGGGAAAGGACACACATACAGCATACGTCCATGTGCCTTGCAAGAGTACAGCAGGGACGGCTTGCACCTGTCACCCCTGGGCTTTCGGATATTGGCAAAGGCTCTTGCTACCCCCATAGTGCCTTTTTTAGGCAAGGCTCAAAAGATAAACCCACCTCCATAGGTATCACAAGGGATAAGAAATTAAGAGTAATGCTACTCAACGCTAGAAGTCTAAACCTCAAGATGCACTCACTTGAAACTCTCCTTAGCATGTAGAACATCGATATCTGTGCAGTAACAGAAACCTGGTTCAGGACTCACGAGAGCACCCCAGCACTACCAGGTTATACCTCATACCATGCTTTTCGGCCCCAAAACTTGGACCAAACCACAAAAGGAGGGGGAGTATCGATATTCATCAAAGATACCCACACCTCCAGGTTGGTGGCAAAGCACGAAGCATCAGAGACTATCCATGTGCAACTAACAGTGGGTAAAACTGCCTTCCAGTTTATAGCCTGCTACAGACCACCCTCCCAAACCCAGGAACCCCACTCGGCCTTCCTGAGAACACTGGAAAATATGAAGGTCTCTCCAAACACCATTATATTGGGCGACTTCAACTACCCAAACATAGATTGGGAGCATTACTCTAGCTCCAACACCCTTGCCCAAAGGTTCCTAGAATTCATAAACTCAAATGCTATGGAACAACTTGTTACCACTCCCACAAGAGGGGAAAACATACTGGACCTGATCATCACCAACATGGGGACTCTATGCTCCAGACCAGAAGTGTATCCCTTACTGGTAAGATCAGACCATAAACGGATCTCACTGGATATTCACATCCCGACCCCACCCCATGCCCAGAAAACCACAGTGAAAAACTTCTCTAAAGCAAATTTCACACTCCTCAAAACCGAGGTGGAATCCTTCAAAGCCCCCGGGCCTGTGGAAAATACGGCCCAGACCGCAGAATCCTTTATAAATGCATTCTATGAACACTTTCAGGAATGCATGGATCATGCAATCCCAAATAAAACCAAGACCCATTCCTCCAAAGGCAGATGACCTGTCTGGTGGACCCCAGCCATAAACAAACTATACAATAGAAGGAGGAAGCTACTACATGATAGAGCAAAATCCCAAAAAGGTAAGGCATCTCTGATCAGTATTAGCAAAAAACTAAGGGCACTCATAAAATCGTCAAAGGCCAGCTTCGAGAGAAAAATTGCACAGGACACTAAAGATAATCACAAGGCTTTCTTTAGTTATGTTAGGAACCTGGGTGGGAATTCCCAGATATGCTCAGAATTAGTCCAAAATGACAAAAAATACACTGATCCCACAGACATTGCCAACATCCTAGCTGACAGGTTCAGCGCAAACTTCTCCCCTCCCCACCAAAAGGGAAAATATCTATCCCAGCAGAGTGCTGCCCCCCCAACATCTCAGATGCTCAGGTGGGAGCCGCCATCTCCAAAGCAAAAAACACAGCACGGTGTCCCAGGCTGCGTCCTACATGAACTCCAAGAAGAGCTAAACCCAAACATAAAACTACTGTTCAATCTCAGCCTTACTACAGGATATGTACCCAAAGAGTGGCGTACAGCAACAGTGGTCCCTCTCCACAAAGGTGGTGCCTCAACGGACCCTGGAAACTATTGCCCCATAAGCCTGACTAGCTTGGTCTGCAAAGCTATGGAAAGGATCATCATGGACCTCATAAATAAAGATATTGGGGACCTACAGACACTGGATCCTACCCAGTTTGGCTTTGTTAAGGGCAAATCCTGCCTCTTAAACCTGGCTGACTTCTTTGAAACAGTCACCAAGGCCATTGACGAAGGGAAGGTGGTCCACACAGCCTATCTGGACCTCGCAAAGCCTTGATACAATACCCCACTCAGGCATTATAGATAAGCTCACCAGCTTAAATATAAACCCCTATGTCACTAGATGGGTTGCAAACTGGCTCAAGGACAGAACCCACATGGTTAGAATTGCTGGAGCCATGTCAGACTCCAAACCAGTTACATGTGGCGTCCCACAAGGCTCAGTCCTGGGACCTCTCTTGTTTGGTATATATTTCTCGGAGGTACAGGCCAACACGGAAGGACTGTGGCTGACCAAGTTCGCAGATGACTGCAAACTGGGCACCATAATCGACTCTCCAGCCGACACAAGCATCCTCCAAAAGGGCCTCATAGAAACAGACAACTGGTGCAAGAGCCATGGCCTCAAGCTAAACGCCAAAAAGTGTATAGACATCCCCTTTGGCAAAAACAAAGTGCCCACAAATTACCACATAGGTGGTAATCCATTAAGTACAGAAGAAGTCATTAGGGACCTGGGGGCCCAAGTTGATAGCAATCTCTCATTTGACAACCACGTGGCCAAAGTGGTTAGAAAAACATTTTATATAGCCCACCTAATCATGAAGGGATTCACATCTAGATTAGGGGAGGTCATCGTGCCTCTTTACTCATCCCTCATCAGGCCCATAATCGAGTACAATGCCCCTTTTGCGATGTACCTTACCAACCACCTGCAGCAACTGGAAAGACCCCAAAAGTACCTCACCAAGAGGATCAAAGGGCTCAAACAGATGCCATATGCTGCCCGGTTAAAGAAACTCCAGCTCTACTCAGTGGCATACCGCCTGCTCAGAGGTGACCTGTGCCTGACGTATAAGGCCATGTCCAACCCGGAATTAAGGGACATGCTGCACCTCAAAAAATCCAAATCCCATCGAGCTACACGCTCGAGAGACTTGAATCTCAGCACTGAAATAAATAGGACATGCTGGAGGGACAGATTCATAACCCAGAGGCTCCATTCACTCTGGAATAAAATCCCAGTCCAGGTTAGGCAGAGTCCCTCATTGACTCTCTTCAAGAGGAATCTTGATGAGTGGATGGGAGATCGTAGGTTTACCCCGGGTATCACTTCTGTGTCACTGTTAGACAGAGGCACAGTATACTAACCTCGAAAAAGGGCATAGCAAAATAAATTTAAAATGGGTGGCGAAAGCCAAACATACTCTGGCTAGGCTTATAAATGCCCTAGGGCAGATAGCCTAGTATGAACCTATGAACCTATGAACCTTTGAACCATGTACTATGGATAGGTTATAATGGAAATAGCTTGAAGTGTACAGCAAGGCAGAAGGGCGCCCACAGTAATTTGAGAATGTTGGGAATGTCTGTGCACAGTCACTCTCATGCACTCGCACATACACACACACACACACAGACATATATATATATATATATATATATATATATATATATATATATATATATATATATCACACTTCCATGCACAAACATGCTTATACAAAAATAATCATATTTGCATGCATGAACACACACATCACTGATTAATATACTAGATATACCTATTTGTAGGCAAACAGTTAAATTTAGTGCAAACTATAAATATCAAATTAGGTTAAAATAATGCTGTTCCATATCTGGATGTAAACCTTGATGCTGTTGTATAATTATCTGCTGCATTATTATGGAGTTACAGGACTTTGAAATAACGAGAATTTGACCAAGAGATTAAAAGTGAAGGCATGTCGCTCTGTTTTTGTTCAACACATCTCTCTTATGTTCTTATTTGAGTTCAGTCGATTATTTCACTGCACATTTCTCTAACATAGTGCATACTAAATATTATCCACCAGCTATGTATGGTCAAGCTGTTTTCAAACACATTTTTGGTCTGCCCTATTAGGCATCAGTATAACAAGTAAAACAAAGCACATTCTGGTGAGCAAAATCAATACATTTGTTTATTTTTGTAGTATATGTGTTGTTAGAAAACAATTATCAATATTTTTTGATTTTTTAGAAAACTAAGTTGTAAGGAATGCTATCATTTCTTCACCAAATTACTGGTAGGTTAAAATACCTCTATACCTTATTTCATTGTTTTTCCATTTCTCAATCTAGAAGTAGTTTGTCCTGTTACATCTACAATGGTCCTTTGCTAAATAAACTATTTAGTAGACAGTCATCATTTGTCTGATCAGGATAACACAGAAGAACATTCGTGGGTCCAGTTCAAGTAGCTTTATTACGCAAAACACACCAGAAATTAAGCTTTGTAACTTAAACTCAAATAAACTTATAAACAGACTGACTACCACACTCATACATGTTAACATTCTGGCTGTTCTCTCAAAATGGCACTACTGTCTGCATGTGCTCACTATTTATATGCATGTGCTACCTATTTTTATTTATTTTATTTTATTTTACATTTGTTGACTGGGCTAGTCTAGCTGGACATATATCCGTTTTCAGTAGAGGCCCGGAGAGAAAAGCTCCAATTACATGAAGTAAGAAAACATTAACAGCAAAAAACATGATAAGCAAACTACAAAAAGTACAATGGTAGGCTTGTGTAAGAATTTAACAAAAAAAAAACAACTAGCAAACACAAGGCAAGTTAACCAAAAACAGCTGGTTAACAATACAAATTTCAGGAATGCAGCATACTAAAGTTAGAATAATAAAAACTGATAAGAAAATCACAAGACGGCATAACATGGAGAAGGAAAATAAAACAAATCTTTTGAAAAGTCAATATAAAAGAAGTAGCTGGCATCAATTAAATATATTATTTAGAGGCACAGTTAGGGGATAGTGGGGGAAGGTAGGAGTAAGGGAGAAGTAATTTCAGTCGGGTTTAGTACAAGGACATAGCCACTGAGTTTTAAGATATTCTTTGGTGTGTTTTTTGAATAGGGGTGTGGAGTCTAGGTTAGTTATTTCTTGAGGGAGTTGATTCCAGATTTTCCCAACAGAATTTGAAAATAATGAGTCACCAGCTTTATTGTAAGATTTAGCTGAGGCTACGAGGAGTTTATTAGCAGAGCGTAGAGTAGCTAGGTTCTTATAAGGTGAAATAAGTTTTGTAAGGCTTGGGGTAGCTTCAGGGTAGTGAAGAGACATATGAATGATAAGTAGCTGCTGACAGAGTAAATGGCTATTTAGTTCTAACCAATCGAGTTGCCTGAGGTTGAGACAATGGTGAGTTCTAAAGGGAGTAGCAGTAATGAATCTAGATATACTATTATAACAGGTAGAGAGTTTGGTCATGTTATTTTTTGATAAGTTAGTATATATAGCAGAGGCATAGAAAAGGGTAGAGATCAGGTAGGTCTGGGCAATGTTTTTTCTAGCTGCTGGGGTAAGAAAGGGTTTAATTCTGTAGAGAGTACCTATTTTTTTGTTAACTGATTTAATGGTGTTGTTAATATGGTCATCAAAATTAAGACGGTTATCAATAGTTACACCTAGTAGGCGAGTGGACATGTCTGGGTTAATACAGGTAGCATTATTATAGGAGATAGTGAAGAAAGGTGTGGAAGATTTGTGAGTAGGAGTGAAGAGAAGAAGTTTTGTTTTTTTGGCATTAAGAAGGAGGGAGTGTTCCATAAACCACTTTTCTACATTATAAAAGACTGTTTGGGTGAGGGACTGGAGGGAGGAAACATTATTAGCAGAACAGATTAAAGTTGAGTCATCAGCATACTGAATGCAGATGGCTTGGGGTATATTCACGTGTAGGTCATTTATAAATAAAGAAAAAGAAAGGGACCTAAAATAGAGCCTTGAGGAACCCCAATGTTTACTGGTAGTAAGGAAGATAGGTTGTTGTCCCATAGCACTGCTTGTTGCCTGTTTTGGAGATAACTCCTAAACCATTGAAGTGCTTGTGAGCCAAGAGAATAGTGATTTAGTTTATCAAGAAGTATGTTATGGTTAACCATGTCAAAAGCTTTTGACAGGTCTAGGAATAGAGCAGAGGAGAAAAGATTATTGTTTTTGTTGTTATTTATAGTGTCAGTGAAGGAGAGGAGGGCAGTTGTAGTGCTGTGTGAAGGTCTGAAACCATGTCGACAATTGGCTAGTAGTCTGTTTTGTAGAAGGTAGTTGAGAAATTGTTTGTGTATGCATCTTTCCATAATCTTTGCTAATGGGGAGAGTACGGCAATAGGGCGAAAGTTTGAGAACTCAGTAGAGGAGCCACCTTTATGTAGAGGAATTATATGAGATATTTTCCATAGGGTGGGAATTTTTCCTTCAGAGATAGTCCTACTAATAAGTATGGATATGGGGTAGTCTATAGCTTCTGCAGCAATTTGTAGGTATTCTGATGGCAGTTGGTCAGTGGATGGAGTACAAGGTTTAAGTTTCTTGAGAAGCTTGTAAATAAGAGATGTAGCTACAGGTTGAAGGTGAAAGGCATTCGAGGAGGTGCTAGGGGTATTTGGTAAGATAACTGTGGATGAGGGTAATGAATTAGCTAGGGTTTGAATGACTTCTGTAAAATACTTGTTAAAGGCATCAGGGATCAGGGTGAAATTGTTAAGGTTAAAGCCTGAAGGGGTAGGAGTAGTTGTATGTCCTGGTTTAAGAAGTGTATTAATACTTGACCAGAATTTTTGAGGGGTGTGTTGAGTGGATTGTTGAAGGTGTAGATAAAATTCCTTTTTGTCTGTAAGAGTATCTTTCTTAGTAGCATTTCTTAATTGTTTAAAGAGGAGGTGATCTGATGGACATTTGGTAGCTCTCCATTTAGCCCACATTTTATTTCTCAGGATCATTTTCTTCTTAGTTTGTCTAGTTAGCCATGGTGCTGTTTTGGATCTTATCCTAGTAGAGCGAATGGGAGCATGAAAGTTAAGGATCTGTAGAAAGTTACTATTAAAGTAGGCCACTGCCTCATTAATTTCAAGGTGAGTCAGCGGAGACCAGTCACATGCTTTTAATTCAGTCAGGAACTTTTCAGGATTGAAGAATTTTCTTGAGCGGGATGTCTTGAGTTTATTGGTAGTTGGGATATGCAATTTCTGTCTAACAACATATGTGAGCATATGGTCACTAATATTATCAAGAAGAGTTCCTGGAGTGTAGATGTTAGGATGGTTATTAATAAGGATCCAATCCAGAGTTGTTTCTTTTTTATTAGGTTTGTGGATTCTAGTTGGAGTGGTTATTAATTGAGAGAACCCATAGAGGTTTATGTGGTTAGTAGGGTGCTGGGATGAACAGGTTAACCAGTCAATGTTGAAGTCACCAAGTATTATGGTTTCTTGGGGTAGTTGGTTAGAAAGTGAGCTAAGTAAGTTTTCAAGAATATGTGTATTATTTTCAGGGGGAAGGTACAAACAAATTAGAAAGATTGATTTATTATTGTTAATTTGAAGTTTGATAGATAATATTTCGGCTCTGGAGTCTAGTGATGGAAGTTCATTATAGAGGGTCACTTTAAGATTAGATTTATAGATAATGGCTATACCTCCACCTTTCTTTTTTATGCGGTCACATCTAAGTATATTATAGCCAGGAGGGGTGATTTCCTGGTCTTGAGTAGAGGGTTTTAGCCAAGTTTCTGTGAGACATAGAATATCAAATGAATGTAAGTCTAGGAGTGCATGTAGGTGGTGAGTTTTGTTATTTATACTTCTAATATTAAGGTGAGCTATTTGAAGGGAGTTGGCTGCTTTAGTACATGATGGTGGTATTGGTAAAGTAGTATTGTTTAGATTTAAGTTACAGTTAGTATTAGGACCAGGGTTAGGATGAATATCTCCGTGTAGGAGGAGGTTGTACTGGGGGTAAAATTGGGATTTAAGGATCTTTGGTGTGCTATAAAGATACTTTTTGTTTAAGTAGTATGACATATGAGATGTTCTGTGGTATTTTGGTAGTAAAAAGTTAGAGGAACAGGTTATATTACTATGATTGAGGGTGTTGACAGAAGAGGTTGGTAAAGTCTGTTGGAGGTGAAGGTTATGTTCATGTAAAGTACTGTTTTCAAAGAAGGTGATGTAATAAGGTATGGATGGGAAGGCTATAGTAGCAGAAAAGAGAAGGATATGTGTGAAAACAGCTTTGAGTATAGGTGACATGGTAGTAAGTAAGTATCAGGTGAATATAGTTAGTGATAGCAATGAAGTTAAAGGACAAGTAGTAATGTGCCAACCTACAGAGAAAGGTGTAGATAGGAAAGGAGAAAAGGAGAACAGATAAAGCAAATAGAAGATAGGCAGAGGTTATAGTAAACAGGTAGGTACTATTTAGTAGGAGTACCGAGTAAGGGAAGGCTGGGAAAGGGTGAAAGTAGATATGGAGAAGGAAAGTGATGCTATTAAATGGGGGATAACAGATAATGTGAGTTTGAACTAAAAATAGAATGTGGAGATGGGTGGAGCTAGATGAGGTTGGAGAAACTAAAGAGGTAAAATATACAAGGGGAGAGGTTTAGTTATGTAGAGGAAGAAGATTGGTTGAGAGCGATAGAAGGAGTGTCCAATGTGTAATAAGTTAAGGACCCCCGGGGGTGGGTGGGAATTGGGGGTAGGGAGGGGAGCAAACCGGGGCAGACACAAGTAAGGTGAGAGCAGTGGGAGAGAGACAATCAGTGAGGTGGAAGTCCAGGGTAAGAGGCAGGAGAAGGGAAACCAGAGTAAGGGTATACAGAGGCTAAGGGAATAATATAAGGAGGAGAGAGCAATGAAAGAAGAAAGCAAATTCAGGGAGAGAAAATAGGGGAAACTAGTAGGGATGGAGGTAGTGAAGGGGAGGTAGGTAGAGGGTAGATAGGACTCTGGGATAGATAATATAGCAAGGGTTCAGAAAAGATAGTAGAAGAAGATTAGTAGTGGTGGAAAGAACAGCAAGTAAGAACATTAGAGGATGAGATTAGAGGGAGAGAAACTGTGTTGTCTACAGAGGATCGTAAATGACAGACCCCTAATTGTCAAGGGTCTAGGGTAACCTTGACAAGAGATTATAGGAGTTGGGAGAAGGTGGAAGGCAAGTAATGGAATAGAGAGCAGTTACAGGGCTAGTTTAATAAGGGAAAGGGTCACTGTAACACGGAGATGGACTATGGTAAAGGGTAGAAGAATAGTCGGGGGGAGGAGGTTTTGGCTGCTGGCAGAGTCAGGCTGTAGTCTAACACATTTAACCAAGTATAGGACTAATAATAACAAAAAATATGCTTTTGAAAAGATCAAAAACACTGTGATATACAAAACAGGTTACTGTGGCTTTAGTCCAGGGAGGTTACTTAACCCAGGTGGATAATACCCCAGGCAGGTTTTGGTGGGAGGAAATGCTTCCCATACACATGCTCTGATCTTACATACACACACTCTGATCTGCACCCTCCCTCTTTGAGAAAAGATCCATATACGAAATGACAGTATTCTATGACATGCAATTTACTGAAATGATCTTTTGACATGCAATTATACAGAACTAATTATTTGACATGCAACCATACAAAATCAGACACATATAAAACAATCATGTCCAAGGCTGCTGTGTATTTTATAGTAGGTCTGGAAATACGACCTGATCGTGAAAAATAAAAGTTAGAATTGGATCTAGCAATGGGGACCATCTTCAAGGAATGTTTAACTTTTGGGACATCTAGGACATCATCAGGAACAGGAATGGATACTGCAACATGTTCTTCAGTATGAACATTGTCAGGGTTGCTCTGAGATCGAGAGTCTGTATCACAGGTACAATGCTGCAATGTCATTTCTGATACATGAAGAAGATGTCTCCGGTTTCTCCTGTACTCTAAACCATCAGATTCCACTACGTAGGATCTCGGCTTGGTATATATACCTCTCACTTGATCAATTCAATCAAAGCCTTTTGCTGTTTGCATCCTCACTGTCTCTCCTTCTTTCAGCAGAAGAAGAAATCTGCTAGTTTTATCATAGCTGGACTTTTGAGGAGAAAGCTTCATAAAATGTTGGGCTTTGGTTGCTCTGTTGTTTTTAGCATTAGGCACCAACAAACTAGAACTGATAGGCAAGGTTGCTCTGATTTGCCTACATAGAAGCCTTTGTGCAGGTGAGCCAAGTAGGTTGTCACAGGGTATATTTCTGAAATTGAGTAAATTCAAGAAGATATTGGTATTGCACACTTTGACCTCTCCAGTAACTGCTTTGCATTCTGTACTGCACATTCAGCAAGACGATTTGACTGAGGATTTTCAGGGCTGCTAGTAACATGAATAAAGTCCCACTCTTTAGCAAATCTCTGAAACAGTTGACTGGTAAACTGAGAATCATTGTCAGAAATAACTTTGTGTGGACTACCATGGACTGAGAAATGATGTTTCATCTTAATAATAACAGCACTGGATGTTAGGTTAGGTAGCAAATTGATCTCAAACCAGTTCGAATAAGACTTTACCAATACTAAGTAATGCTATTTATTCCACTCAGGTATGTCAGTTGCTTCTGTTGACTAAGGTAGTTCATGAATTTAGATTAGCTGAAGTGCCCCTTTTTGCAAATGTGGCTTAATACTGTTGCAAACTGAACAAGAAGAAAGAACTTTACCAATGTCTTTTGCTAGAGAAGGCCAAAATTCTAAACATCTCGCCCTTCCTTTGGTAGAATAAGAATCTGGGTGGCCATGATGCAAAATCTGAATGTAGTCATGTTGTAAGGAAGTAGGAACAATAACTTTAGGAACTTTGAAAATTATACCATCTTCCATCAGCATCTCATCTCTGTAAGGAAAGTAAGGTTGTACTTCTGGTGGTACACAAGATTGTTTGACGGCCATCCTACATTGATGAAGTGGTTGAGCTTTAGCAAAACTGAATCAGTCTTTGTATGGTCTCTCAGCTCATCAAGTCTTGTGGTAGAAAAATTATGCACTTCCATGACATCAAAGTCAAAATTCTCTGCATCAAGCTTTTCTGTGGTGTTTTTGGGCAGTCTGGATAAGGTATCAGCCAGATAATGAAGTTTACCCCTTGTATAGACCATTTTGAAATTGTACTTTTGCAATTTGAGGATCTTTCTTTGTAGTCATGCTGGAAGATGCATAGGCTTTTTAAATAAAGGACAACAATGGTTTTCTATTATTAAATGCTCAACTTCTCTGTCCTTTTTTCCCCTGTTTATTATCCTTGCTATGAATAAACAACAATACAGCATTTAAAATATTTTAAATTGGCTGTTTCTCTCCATTAGAACAGTATTTTACTGCACTTTAGTGGTTTCACTTTCAAAAAACCTTTATCCCACCCTTGCTGCAGTCTCCAATTCATTGGTGTCATCAAGGCCACTGAAGTTTTGGCACTTTGTTCAGAGTTCTGCACTGTCTTATTTTTGCTTGACTGAATTATTTATATATTTGCTGGCACTGTATTCTGATCTCTGCTGAAACCTTTTTTTCTCCCACACTCCACACTACTGCTGTTGTGTTTTTAAAGTTGCTGGCTCTTCCAGTTGCCCACCCTTACTGTAAATTTGGTCTAGGACACTCCTCCCAGTCCCATCTCTTTAGTTCATGCTACCTAATACAGAGATCATTTGGGAAGGCCAGAGCCCTTAGTCCCGTAACCTTGAATTATCTTCTGTTCCTGCTCTCTCCCTTTCTACTTTATATAAAAAAAAAACTTTATTCAGCTGCTTATATTTTTCTAATTTGTGTTTCTTCCTACTGCTCTGTTACTTCATCTTGCTTTACTTTTTCCTGCTACTTGCTGCCTGTCCTCTAAAGTGTTCAACTGCATCTTTTCTGTTGCATTTATTACTGCTTGTTTATAGCCTGTCTAAACTGTTAAGTGTTATTCTTAAGTGTTTTTCTAATCTTAGTTTTTGTTTAAGCACTTGGGCTTTAGGCCCACCCCTGGCCTTTCTCCCTCAGATTCTGACTAATATGGATTGACAATTTCCTACAGTTTCTCCTGCCAATCTGGTTGATTTGGGCATGCTGAAACAGTGTAGCAACTACCTCATGTATACGGACAACCATCTACTATTACCACCTAGAAACGCAATTTGTGAGAGATGCAGTTACATTAGGAACCTAGATCCAAGCTTTCTCCCCCTCAAGCCAGTATATCTGGCACTGAAAAGGTTGTCAACACCATCACTATACCTCATACACCACCTACACCTGCACAACACACACCTACATATGCGGAGGTCCTCCACATAAACATACCCAAACAAAGGAGACCTCTGAGGGAAAAATGCACACAATCTCCACAGCCCTCCACACAATATACCATGCATAGTCCACACATCTGTACCTCACAGCCATTAAGGCTTCACCATAAACACAACATGTTAGACATAGGAGACTCCATTGTGAGACACACAGATGTGTCTCTCACCAGGCTGGATAAGGAGAAACTCATGATTAGTTGTTTGGCAGGTGCTAGGATCTGCCATATCACACATGCACTCAAGTCTCTCAACAACAAATACTGTTATGACTCTGTCGTAGTACATGTTGGCATGAATGACTTGAGATGTACCTCTCTGGACTGTATGAAGAGAGACATGATTGAGCTCACTGATTATGTGTCCCAGGCAGGTATGTCCCCAGCCTTAATCAGCATTCTACCATCACACAGAATGATGTCTCAATACAAACAGAAAATGATTAACTTTAACAACTCTCTTAGTTTCTGGTGTCATTCCAGGGGGATCCAGTACCTGACTGCCTGGGAAGATATGATCGACAGACCACGGTGCTTTGCCAGAGATGCCTGCATCTGTCTCACCTGGGCTTCAGGCTTCTGGCAATGGCTCTTGCCTCCCCTATAGTGCCTTTTTTTAGGAAAAGTGATGAGGTTAAAACTACCAACATAAAAATTCCAAGAGAACACAAATTAAAGGTCATGCTTCTAAGCGCTAGGAGTCTAAACATGAAACTGCCCTCATTGCAAGCATTCCTAACCCTGGAAAATGCTGACATCTGTGCAGTCACAGAAACCTGGTTCAAAGCTGCAGGGAGAACCCTAGCCTTACCTGGTTACTCATCCTATCATACATTCAGACCCCAAACTGTGGGTAATAAAGCCAAAGGAGGTGGAGTTTCAATAGACATTAAAGATATACACACCTCCAGGCTGGCAAAACAGTATGACGGACAGGAGACACTCCAGGTGCAGTTAACCATTGACAAGACCCCTATTCAAATCATCAATACACCATCTACATAGAAAATAGGGTTGCAGCTCTCAAAGTGATCAACTTTCTTTTTTAGTGACATTTCTTAAGAATTGAAGGAGGCTTGCTTGATTTACAGAACCTTTGAAAATGATTCCATTGTTTGCACTTGTGGCACTGCTGACCAAATGCTAAGCACTTCTTTCTTTTAAACTCATGATTGGTACCACAATTATGACAGTTAACAATAAGACTTCACTTGGGTTTTGCTGATTCACTCTTATAGTGTACTGACCATGCCCTTTTTACTGAGAAAGTCTTGGAACTTGCTAGAAAGCTATGAGATCTCCCAGAAAAACCCACAGGGGCAGCAGCTGCCATATGCTTAGGCCTGTTTCTGTTTGCCATGTGTTGCATGCTGTCTATGTTTGCTCTAGAGGCTGCTAAAGCCATGCTTTTATCACTTGCAAGCATACTTGTGTGCCTTTCTGTGAACTCATGGATTTAACAAATGTTTATGGCTTTGCTTAATGTTAAATCACTGTCACAAAGCAAAATCTTTCTCACTGCAGCACAATTAGCACCACACACAAGCCTGTCCTTTATTAACTTATCTTTCAAGTCACCAAATCTGCAAATTCTGGCTTTATTTCTCAAATCAGTGATATAAGCTGAAAAAAGTTTCACCTAACCTTTGGTCTCTCTTGAATAAAATAAGTGCCTGTCTAATGTAACATTTGTCTGGGGGTTGCGCATTTCATTAAATTTGTGTTTTATGGACTTGTGGGTCTTCCCTTGATTCAGCTGGTACTGCAATATGTCCGTTTCCCCCTCTCTTGAATATACTGCTGGTGCATACTCAAATGAATTCTCCCTTTCAATAGCCTCTGACCCAGCTAAGCTAAGCAAAATAAATGCCGTTGTATGTGTATCTTTGTCAGAAAAAGCTGCTTGTAGGAAAATATTGTACTGCTGCTCAAATACTCTCCAATTCTCTGCTATATTATGATCAAGCTCAAGTGGACCTGGTCTAAAAAAATGCCTCTGCCATATCAAAACACAGTAGTGAAGCTGCTAGAAATCATGTACGGGCATACACACATAAATATATGCCAGCACTTTATGCCAGTACTTGTAAGTATGCCCTATAGCACAACAAACTCTTTGAAAAAACTGCACTTTGCCAAATAAGTCTCCAAAGCGCAAGAACTCTCTGAAATCACTGTTCTTTGTGAAACCACTCCTTATCAGTGTAAGAAATACTTTGAAATGACTGTACTTTGAGAATAAACTGTACACAGTGGAAAAAGCTCAGAGTAAGAAATACTTTGAGATGAATGCACTTTGCAAATAAACTGTATACAACACAAGAACCTTTCAAAATGGTTGCACTTTGCTAATTAACTCTGTACAGTGTAAGCAACACTCTGAAATGGTGTCACTCTGCAAATAAATCTACACAGCACAAGAAACTTTTCAAAACAGCTGTACTTTGACTGCACTTTGCAATATAACTGTACTTTGCACACAGCAAACTTTTTGAAATAATAGCACCTTAATAAATCACGCACTCTGCAAACACTTTGCACACTCTGAGATACTTTGAACACCTCTAGTTATGCTTTGAATTGCTTCAGTCAATGCAAAATAGTAGTTTGGGCCAAAACATCATCTTTTAGTAAAAAACATGCAGTTGCCTTGCTCTTTAAAGTTCATTTGTCATTTTATTGTACTTGTTATGCCCTTTTAATCTCTTATCATGCTCATTATATTTTTCTTGTGCCCGTTTTACTTTCAACATGCTCGTTATGTAAACCAAAGGTAATTCTGAGCCGCCATATGAATAGTTCCACTAGTTTTATCAAATATCATGGTTTAAAAAAAATTGTTCAATTAATAATGTGGTTTGTGCCTCTCGTTTGATTAATAATACATTTTGTGCTACTCTTTTGATTAATAATGCATTTTTGTGCCTTACAAATGCACTGTTTCATTTTCATTGCCAAATAATTTGTGCAGTTTTCTTTACCTTTTGCATGTTTCTGGCTCTTTTTTGTTTGAATGAGTCTGTTTCACTAAACCTGCTTAATCTGCCTTCACCTTCAGCAATGGCACCCCATGGCTTGTAGAAGCTGCTGCTTTAACCCCGGTTCTGACACCAGTCATTCATCTAGTTAGGATAAAACAGACAAACATTTGTGGTTTCAATTCAAGCAGCTTTATTACACACAAACACATCAGAACTGAGGTTTTGTAACTTTAACTTAAATAAGCTTATAAACATACTACCACACTCATACATTTTAACTTTCTGGCTGTTCTCTCAAAATGGCACTGCTGCCTGCACATGCTCACTATTTATATGCACAAGTTATATCTGGAAATGCTTCTTAAAGGTACATACACACGCTCTGATCTACACAGCTACTCCTTTACTTTTGATATTTTATATTTAAACATTCATTACATTTACTTTGAGGGACCAATTACTCTTCTGACATTATTTTTCTCTGCTCATGCCCAGAGACTTAACTCTCACTGACCCTCAAGTCTCTACCTGCTTCACTCCCCAACCATCCCTAATTTCCCACCCACCCCTATATCATTAACTTTATATTTGCCTTTCTCCTTCCCAACTTTATCTATAGGCTCCTTCCTATTAACGAGACACATTTGTAATATCAAGTGCTCCACACAACAAGCAACAATCCAGCTTGCGTAGCATCACAAGTTAATACATCACCACAGTCTACTCTTCACATTTCTCTCCTCTAATCTTCAGGTTTAAAAGGATCGTATATTTAGGGGTGCATAACACTCTTTCATTCATTCATTTCGGTGCCGACGAAAAGCAGTATCGTGGTGCTTAATAAAATTGAAGTCGTTCGTTCATTGGCGTCTTGTTTGCTTATCCCTTTGGAATTTTAAAAAGACCTGCTTCAGTGAGTTTGTCTACCTGGCTGAGTTTACCTTTGATGAGTTTCACCTCTCTGACTGTGCTTATTGCAGGTGTTTAGTTCTGCTGCTTGGAATTAAGGACTGTGTTGGCTTAGTAGCAGCTTGGTGTTTTTGCCTTTGACTTCCAGAACAAGCATTCGTGTGTTTGGGAGGTGTTTAGTCCTGCTGTTTTGCATCAGGAGCAGTGCTGGTTTAGTAGCAGTTTGTTTTTTCTTGCCATAGATAATAACCTATTATTATCCATTTTCCCTGACATATCAAAGGATTTGACACTGTATCTCAGAAAATATTAAACAGATCCCTAATATTATAAGTGTCAAAGGTGATAAATGTGTTCTGAAATAATGGGGCCAGCCAAAAACATGTTCTGTTGTGGGAAATTATATAATTTAATTAGTAACTGTAACAAAAAAAGGAAATGTTATATATGTGGAGAAATGGGACACAATGTGAAAAATGTGATTTAAAATGTTATAAATGTAAAATGGCCATATGTGGATGGATTGTAAAGACATTATAGGTATTGTAGAAGGGGAATCAGATACTCAGCAAAGGGGAAAAGAACAAAAGCAAATACATATAGAACAGGAAATACTGAGAGATGATAAAAATAAAGGTGGGGAAATAGAGAAGAAGCAAATAAAGAAAAATAAATAGAGGAAGGTTCAGAAATAATTGATAATGAAGATGTACAATGGAATGTAGTGAAGGAAAAGAAAAACATATTTGGTAAAAGGGTGACACAGAGGAAAAGAAAATGTATAGGAGTTGCTATAAAAAAGAAGGGAAAGGATGAATAGAGTTAAAATAGATGACTTAGCAAGGATACTTAAAAAAGAAAACAAAAAATCAGTTGCAGAACAGTAGCCATAAATGTACATAGTATGAATGGATTAGAAGATTAGGTCATCTAGAATGGTGGGAAAAATCAGCACATATATAATTGTTTTGAAAGACAAAACATATTTAAATAAAGATGAAAGAATATAAAGAGAAAGATTATAGGGAGGTAACATAGTTTGAAATTTGGGAAGAAAAACTTGTACAGGTATATGTATTCTATGTTAGGAATCAGATAAATATTAGATGAGGCTTTGGTTATAATGGGTTGAATAACAATTTTAGATATAAGATGGAGGAAAAGGGTACATAGAATTATCACTCTTTGAGTAGAATTATCGCTCTTTATGCATATTTCACAAGCAAAGAAAAACATGTTTCAAAATATTTTGGATTATATAGTAGTAAATATGGACATTATAACTTAAAAGGATTTTATTACAATATTGAGAAGAAAAAGAAAAGGGTTGTGACATAAATAAAATATTAGAGTTAATCAGATACGGTAAATTTAAGATATGGCAATCTAACAGTTGGACATATACCAGAGGTAAACATAGGACAGAATTAGATTATTTTTGATATCATCATGAGTAGAAACTACAGAGGAAGGTGTAATAGAAACAGGGGTTTCAGATCATTTGGCTATTAGCTAGAGATTAAATGAAAGAAATAATATTTAAAAATAGGAAATAGATAAAGAGACTAAATAAAAAAAATGGAATGAAAATAAAAAAAAATGATTGTAAAAGAGCTTTGGAAAGATTGTGTAGGTTTTAGAGAATTTTATAAAAACTAGTCCAAATGGTGGATAGTACTTACAGAAAAATGCAAGAAATATTATATGGAATGACAATTATATAATAGGGAGAAGCAAAAAAAGATGTTATGTAAAACTAAGTAATGAAGCATTTAATAATATAGAAAGAAATGACAGAGAATATTTTATTAAAGAAAAAAAGAAATATGTGAGATGAATCAAGAAAAAAATTAAATATTTATTATATAAACAAGGATATTTTCTGCAAGGAAGAAAGGAAGAAGTGGCTCCGTATGTAAGGAAGCTCATTAAAGATGACAATAGTATAATGAGATAGATGAAAGATGCAACAGGAGTAATACAAAACAGGCAAAAAATGGAAATAGAAAAAGATTATGTAAAAGAAATATTTAAATAATAAAAGATAAACGAGAAGAAGCAATGGAAAGTTAAAAGTCTTTCAGAACATGGTAATAAGGACTTAGAGAGAAAAATACTTCTAGAAGAAGTGGACAAAATATTAGCATTAGTCAATGTAGAATCGGCAGCAGGACCTGATGGAATAGAGTATCAAATATATAAAGATACATCAAACTAACCAAAAAAAAAAAAAATAAATAATTATGTAGAGGTAATTTAAAGTTTATATGGAAAAAGGGGATAGGCATGAAATACAGAATTGGAGACCAATATTGTTAAACAACACAGATTATAATTGTTTTATGAAAATCATGCAGAATGGAATGGAAGTTAAATTGTATAACATCATAGAGGACACAATTTATAGTGGTAAAGGCAGTCAGGAATTATTAATGATAGAAAATTGGTAGATTATTGTATATACAGGAAGGAACAAATACAAATCATGACAGCTGATCTAAGGGTTTTGATACTATGCAATATGAAATGTTATGGGAAATATTTCAGTCTTACAATATTAGTACTAAGATAGCAAATGCATATGCTGCCTATGAATGTAGAAAAGTCTTGTTAATGGTTAGTTAAGTCAGGAGATAAATATAAAATGAATGTGATATTAATTTGTATAAATCAAGATAGGAAGAAAGAAGGATATGTTACTAAGGAGGATATAAAATTACCTTTTCTGTTATCTTACACAGATGACATCATAACTGTTACAAAAATGAGAAAGGAATGACAGGGCATTGAACTATTGAAATTAATGTCTAAAGGCTATAGGTTTATATCTAAACAATGAAAGGAGTAAAGGACTGGGGTTTAACTGGAAGATAGGAGAACCTGCATTTAATACAGAAGAAATAACCGTGTTGGTAATAGATTTTGAAAAACAAGAAATATGAGAATTACAATGGAAAAAAAAATAGAAAAAATGAGAACTGTATGAATGTTTTGGAAAACTTTTATGTTATCTTTTAAGAAAAAAGATCTATTTAATAAATTCAACATTAATTGCTAAAATGGCTTACTTAGGTAGTATATTTAGCTTACCACAAAAATTTGAAAAAGAGATATATATACTACAGTGTTCTCATTTATATGTGTTTCTAGCTTAACACTGTTAAAAAAGGTACTTTATATGTTGAAAATGAAGATAGTGGTCTAGGACTAATTAATCCTGTGGTTTATGTAGCTTCATTAAATTTGTACAAAATTCCTAAAAAGTTGAAAAATAATAACGGGGATTACTAAATTGGATATTAAAATGAAAATGTGAAAAAGAATGGAAGTTAGAGCAAAGATTTAACAGGGAAACAGAAGGTATGAACACTGAAATACAACATTATCAGGAATAGATACTGTTATGGATATTAATATGGATGAAATCAAAAATGAAAGCAAAATATGGTATAAAATAGTATGTGTAAGTTTTATTTTATATACAGTTGGAGGATGACAACAAAATCAAAGTTATAAAAGCAAGGACAGATAGAGATAAGTAAGATTTTTGGCTTTGGAAAATGGAGTGTATAGACTGCTCATACATGTCAAGCAGAGCGCCTCTTTGGCCCTCTTCAAAAGGAACCTTGACGATTGGATAGGAGATAGGAAATTCATCCCAGGGATCACGTCAGTCAACCTGTTAGACAGAGGTCCAGGGAAGTAAATATTGTGGAAAGAAATAGCCAGGGAATTGTTATGGCTAGGCTTTTATAGGCCCTGGGCCAATAGCCTAATACCAACCTATGAACCTATGAACACACAAACATGCCTGTCATTCTAGGCATGGTTGGCAATATTATCCAACCCTACATTCTTGTGTCCTGACATGAGATACCATTATCACCACTCCATATTTACTTGATTGAGAAAATTCCAGTTATTGTTTTACTTTTGATGATAAGCCAATATTTATTAACACAAATAACAGTGTGTTCAGAGTAACCTGTCCAATTAAAGTTGAATCCCAACAGCTTGTCAGCATTTAGCAATACATGGCTGTTTATCAATTAATAGGTAAACAGATGACCAGCCACAATATTCTTAAAAGGGAATAAATACAATGGTTTAGCTAAGAAAAAGTGAGTTAAACAATGCAGTTACTAGATATGAAGAGAAATATAAATCCTTAAAAAGAAAACTGAAAATCCTCACTTTTATCATAAAGAATTCAAAAAAGAAAACAATGTATCTAGAGCTAAGCATTTTCTTTACTGTCTCCTAATTAAAACAATCACTGAGCTTTAAACTCACACTACTTGAATTTTCAGAGATCAAAGGCAGAGACATCAGTGCAGGAGCAACTCACAGGCCTGCACATCATAAACTCAAGGATAAATGTCATTATCTACATTTCTGTTGACTGTTAACTCCACTTCAGGGTTATATCATTTACATACAGAAGCCACAGATGTAATTAAGCAGAATTTCCACATTCTCAAACTAATGAGTTTGTTTTCCTGACATGGGCTAGTTATCACCTTAATCTTCTAACTGTATTTACACAACTTCAGCTTCCCGACTTACACATAGTCACAGATTTTATAAACACAGGACATAACAATTACAAGTTTCCATTTTACATGCTTCACATATTTCACGTCTGCTGTATATTTTTCTTCCTCTGTATAATTCACTTACAAGTGGGAATAATGATTTTGATTTAACTATGTATATCTATATCTATCTATCTATATATATATATATATATATATATATATATATATATATATATATATCGGTTTACTATCAAAATGTTGAAGTCCCTTACCTCGACAGTAACAAGGATGGACATGGAGTAACAGAGAGGGAAAACTGCAAACTCAATTCCTGTCGACTTTAAAACATCAGTGTTTTGAAGTGCACCGCACTGCAATGGGGATTGGGAAAATTACCCTTTTCCTCACTGTAGTACGATCTTGGAATTAGAATATGGCAGGGGGTGTGGGGGATGCAGGGCATCTTGCCCACCTGCAAAACAGTAGGAAATTTTCTGCTCTGTAGACTGTAGTGTATATATTTATATATATATATGTATATATGTATATATATATATATATATATATATATATATATATATATATATATATCTATATATATATATATATATATATATATATATATATATATATATATATATATATAAAACAAAAGGTCACATGTTGCCACATCCTTTCAATGCCACTAAATGAATACATTGTGGATCAGTGCTGTTTTTTTTAAATTTAACAACTGTGGCAGGTTTTATAAGGTTTAAGTGTAGCTTGCATATTATTTTCATTCTGTCACAGAAAACAGAGGCAATTTTTTTGGCAAACATCACAACAGTATTACAAAAGATATATAATAAATTGGCTAGGTTGCTGATATTTTATATAATATATATATGTATATACACACCACACTTAAAAAGTATGACATGATGAGTTCAGCCTTCCTGAATAGTCTAAGGATGGAAAATAAATGAGGTTTGGGAACAAGCCAATTTGTCCAATGACAACTTCAATATTTTGTGGTTAAAATGAGATGGTCAAAGGTGGGGAGCTAGGGGCTGGGATGGAAGTGGAAGAGGTCAGGTAGAACTGTGGGTAAGGAAGGGGTAAATTAGGATGGATGAGGGCTTGAGAGGAAGTAAGGTAGTCATGAGGAGGGGCTTAAGGTTTTTTATGTGCATGCAGTTGGGTAGAGCCTTCGATTTAGGTGTGAACTTGCTTCCCACCCTACCTCCATTATTTATGGCATTAAGGGTCTGGTTATTACCTCTGCTGGTTGGGGTGCTTAGGTGGAGAAGAGGTACAAGTTTACCTCTCTTCTGTTTCCCTTCTGGTGTTGGGTGTTGGAGTTAAGTAGTTGGGGGATGAAAGTGAACGGTTGGATGCTGCTTTGATAAGTGAGAGTATATGAGCGGTGGTGGCAAAGGTGCTTATTTTAGCAGAGTGAGTGGGGAGACACTGACTAGATGTAAAGTGAAAGAAAGGTTCTCCCATCCCCCCACCCTCCGCATGCTCGTACACACATGCACACACACACATATACACACGCACACACACACGTGCACACGTACACATGGACACAGACACACACAAATGGAAGGTGAACAAAAATACATAGTTCTTTGTTTCAGGTATGTTTTGATGAGCAGGTGAGCTGTTTTGAAACTTGATGTGGTAAACTGAATGTCTACAATAAATACCATACATTATGGTTATGAAATAAAAGTTAGGTACTCACTATAACTATGCATCTGTGTTGTCCATTTTCATTCTTCTCAATGAATGGGTTTGGATCTGACCATTGGATCCGACTTGGCCACTTTCTTTGGATTCTAGGATCCAACTCTTGAGATCCCCCTTACCCATAATCCCCCTGACTACTGAGTTATCTCAGATCAAGTTTACTGCCATTATACAATATAGCAAGAAGGTATCTCAACATAGCTATGACAGAAAAGTGATAGCTGAAAGATCAGGAGCTCAAACAGGAACTGTGGTTCCTAATAACAATTTGGTTAGGTCTCTCTTAAAGAAATGGATAGGGGGAAGGTGGGAGGGAAGTTGAGGAAGAATGAAAATAGGCAACACAGATGCATAGTTATGGTGAGTACATAACTTTTATATCTAATTCCTCAATGAATGAGACAGTGTCCTCAGTTAGGTTAACCTTGGGTGGCCCTCATGGAAGGATGTTCCAGAGAACCACAGAACTGAATGCTGCTGTTTATGGAGATGATATTCAAATTGTAATGAGAAATAAAAGTATAAGCATTAGACTATGTGGCAGCTGTGCAAATATCATCAGTGGTTCTAGATCAAAATGGAACTGGTGTAGCCATTGACTGAGATGAATGGACTTCTGGTTGTGTTGGTAGGGTTAAACCTTTCAAAGAATAAACATGGGGAATACAATGGATTATCTATTTGTGTACAGTAGTTTTTGAGACTGGTCTTCCCATCTTAGTACTAGAAAAGGAGACAAACAATTGATCAGCTTTCCTAAAATCCTTAGTTCTGTGAAGGCAAAAACAAAGTTGTCTATGGACATGTAAAAGATGAAGGGTATATTCTCCTTTACTGTCAAACTTAGGAAAGAAAACTGGTAAACTGATCACTTGGTTGATATTTGTTCCAGAGGCAACTTTTGGTAGAAAAGAAAGGGTAGTACACAAGGTAACTCTTTTTTTGTGAAAAATCAAATAAGGTAGTTTCAAAGAGAGTGCTTGGAGTTCAGATACTCTTCTCGCTGAAGTTATAACCTCTAGAAAAACTGTTTTGCAAGACAGAACTTAAGGTTTACTGTAGCTGAACATTTAAAAGGTGGAAACACCAAAGTCAGCAACACCAAAGTCAGATCCCATGGTGGGGAAGGGTCCCTAACTAGAGGTCTCAGTAAGAAGGCACCTTTAAGAAAGTTCTTACATAACCTAGATGAAGCCAAAGGAGAAGCATTATCTCTGTTGTGACACTTGGATATGGCTGCTAGCTGAACCTTCATGCTCGAGAAGCTTGCTCCATCATGAAAGATGGAGGTAGGAAAATCTAAAATAGCTGGGAGTGGAACAGTGAAAGGATCCAACTCTCTGTGTAGAACCCAAAAAGAAAACCTTTTCGATTTACTGTTATAAATCTTCCTAGTTGAAGGTTTGAGGGATGAGACTAGAATTTTGTAAACTAGGGAGGAAAACCTGGAGTGTATAGCCATCACTGGAATTGAAGAAACCATTCAGTCAACTGGAGGCCTGTGATATACAGATGAATCATTAATGATGAGTGTGTCAAAAGGTCTGGACTGGGGTGCAGTGTCCAAGAAGAACATACTAGGTGAGACCATAGGAAGTGAAACCATACTTGCTGAGGCCAGTAGGGGGCAATAAGGATTACTTTTCTCTTTAACTGGAGTGCTTTCTGAAGAAACTTGAGCATTAGAGGCAGGGGAGGGTAAGCATATAGAACAGAGGACCAAATATGGACTGGAGCATCTTTTTGGTGACTGTCCCTGAGAGAGAATTAGGGCAAAGAACCTGCTACATTTGCTATTGAGGGGAGAGGCAAACAGATTGCAGCATGGTTGACCCCATTTGTATAAGGTAATATTTGCCACTGACTGATTGAGAGACCACTCATGAGGCATCAGGATGGTCCTGCTGAGCTTGTCCACTAAGATGTTGGATTTCCCTGGTATGTGCATCACTACAAGAAAGTGGTTGAAGGAGATCGCCCGGTGCCAAACCCTCATTGCTTCTATGCACAGGGTATAGGATCTTGTCCCACCATTTGTTGATATACCAGACTACTGACTTTGTCCATTTGAATAGCAATGGTTTCTAGTGGAAGAGAGCTGTGAAGGGCTACAGCTCTAGTAACACTGTTCTCATCAACAGAACATTTATGTGCAAATCGGTCTTTTCTAGGGACCATGTGTCTTGAACAGTCCATCCTAAGTAATGACCCCCCCACCCCAAATGGGGGGGCATCCATGGTCAATGTGGTATTTGGGGGAGAAAGAATAAAAGGACGGCCTCGATGAATCTCTTCAGAGTGTATCCACCATAGTAGGGATTTTCTGCAAACCTGAGATAATTTTATCAGGTGTTGTAAGGGATGTTGATTAAAAGACCATTGCACTGCTAGAGACAAACAGTGGGTGTTAAAGTTATTGCAGCAGCCATCAACCCTATGGCTGTGAGTACCATTTTTGCTGGGGGACACAGATGAGAAAGAACCTCTCTGACATGCGATTTCAAAGTAAAAACCCTGTTTTGAGGCAGAAGAGCTAAACACTTGACTGCATCTAGATGAGCACCTATAAACTCCAAGAGTTGAACTGGTTGTAGTTGTAACTTAGCCAGATTGATCATAATTCCCAGAGAGTGAGATAATTAGAGTAAGTAATCCCTGGCAGTTTCCAGAAGATGCCTGGTCTGTGTGGTAAGGAGACAGTCATCTAAGTAAGGAAACACTCTGAATCCAAGCAGTCTTAGATGAGCTACTACCACTGTCATGCATTTGGTGAACACCCTGGGGGTTGTGGTGTGATGTGTTTGAAGCGCAGGACTCTGAACTGACAGTGAGTGGCTCCCAGCTGCAAACATAGGTAACCTATTGAGTGTCTGTTTATTTGATGTGATAGTATGTGTCTTGAAGATTGATAGAGCACATCCAGTCATCCTTCCGCAATAGATGCAGAATGGACTGAACCGTGACCATCTGGAATTTAGAATTCTTTACAAACTGGTTCAGATAACTGAAATCTAAAATAGGTCTCAGTTCCACTATTTTCCTTGGTATTAAAAAGAACATTGATTAAATTCCGGATCCTCTTTGTTCTGGGGGGACCTCTTGGATGACTGTTTTGTCCAGCAGCCTTTGAATCTCTAGAGCTGATAACTCTCTCTGATTGGGTGGAACATTGGGGAGACATTTCCTTTGTCTTTTTGGAACTTGTAAAAAGGGAATGAAATATCCTCTGAATATGATCATTTGCACCCATGAATATTTTGTGATGGCTATCCAGGCTTTTAGATGCAAGGACAAATGCCTCCTGACTGCCTCCAGAGTGGGACACTCAGGTAACCTTTCAGGACTGCTGAAAGGCTCTGTCAAAGAAGGAATCTTGAAACCCTTGATACAGTGGACCTCCTCTGCTGCATGGTCAACATATTTTGTTGTAGCTATTTTCCCCTCTGCCTCTGGGGAGAAAAGTCTCCACATGACTCTTGGAAAGGCCCTTGAGATTTCCAGAATGACTACCTTTTACCACTGCATTGGTTCCTTGAAAAAGGTCTTTGTAGTATAGAAAATCAGATTCCCATGGCAGACAAGGTATTTCCATCCTTCCCACTGTGGATGAGACTGTTTCTTTAACTGTTGGCTCAAACAATTATCCATCAAAAGGAGCATTGATGAATGAAACCTTGAAGTCCTTACAAAATTGCACAAAAGCATCCAGGCATGTCTCCTAATGATTATCATAGTTGTTTCTGATGTGCACTATGCCTGGCTTGTTTAAACTTGCTGTGCTTTCCATCCCCCGAGCCCTCATTGTTTTACTTCAGAACTGTTCTTTTCAGACATGTTAGATTACATTTGTGTTGTTGCTAAACATATTTTAACTTTAACACCATGCTCATGTCTTTTTTTTGTTTTGCTACATCATCCTCTACTTGTATACTATGGCCACATTCATCTCCTTTCTTTCTAATTAGGAAACTAACACTCCTTTTGTCTTTCCCTTCAGCCTTCTCTCTCTTTTAAAGGAATATAGTATCTCCTACTTCTGCTTATATTAGTGTGAGTGTCAGTTGTAATCTCCACCAATACCACTTCATCTTCCCCTTCTTCATTGCTTTGCCTCTCTACTATCCTTTTTTACCTTCACTGGCACTTTCTCTTTACTCAACACACCATCTTTGTCTTACTGATCTCTTTTGCTTCTAGCAACGCAAACACATACCTCATGTGAAGCAGTCTCTCCATGGCTAAGTCCAGTTTGTTCCTGCCTTTTCCCTTCCTCTGTGTCTTTTTCATCTTTTTTTACATTGTCAGTTTGCTCTTCCTTCTCCTTTACTGGTGATCACATCGACTATCCTATTTGATAGTTTACCTCTTTATATCCAACACGTAGATTCCACCTTACAAGGGACGAAAATAACTGATAAAACCAAAAAAAAAAATAAAAAACGTGGAAAAAATGCACAGTGGTAGGAGAGAGAACCAGCTTTATTAATGACTGAGCGCTTTCACCTTCTAGTCCAGGGCATCATCAGAGTCACTAAACATACACATCACTTCCTTTTTATACTAAAATACACATGACATCACATATATTGAAACTCAATCGTTACACCTCTACTTAAAACTAAACTCTTATACAATGAAAAGTTACTCAGTATAAAATGTACATTAAAACCATGAATAAAATATTAGAATAATTTGTAAAACACACTTTTAACATAATTACAAAAAAGCACACTTACATAATTAAATGTTTAACAACTTCCATTTAAGAAGGGGTGCAATAGAAATATTATCATTAATACCTGGGGGATTCTTGGCATTTAATGTCAATTGCCATTTTTTTCCCTTAATTCCAAAATCACTTTTATATTGCCACCTTTACCACTTTTCCTCACCCTGTCAATGATAAAAAAGAGAAACCTCTTGAAACTCTGACATATGATAGAATGTCTATAAAGGGCATTACTTGTCTTCCTATTTTTAATGTCCCTTACATGCTCAGCAATTCTATCTCTCAAGCTTCTGAGTGTGGATGACCCAGTTATCCCAGTGATATTTGGAATTCCTAAGATCCATAAGTGTGTGCATGATCCTTGACCAATTGTGGCTGCCAAGAGTTCAAAGACTGAGCCCTTGGTGGCCTGTATTGATCACTACACTAAGCCTATTGTTAAAAATATTGATCACATTATGAGAGACTCTTGGCATTGCTTAGAGATGTTGTGTGACATTGTTACGCTAGAAAATGTGATTTTCTTGGCCATTGATGTAATCAATTTATTTTCATTAATTCTACATGTTAAGACTTTTGAAGAATGTTTAGTTGGATATGGCACGCTTCCTAATGACATGGTTAATTTTTTAACCAGTTTAATGGAAATTGTACTGAATAGTAATTTCCTGTTTTTTGAAGGTGAATACTATCGCCAGACCATGGGTGTGGCGATGGAAGCAAAATGCGCACCAGTCTTTGCAAATGTGGTCTTGCTGCAATGGGAGAAGGAAGTAGTGTTTGGATCCAAATAAATGCCTTACATTGTTAAATACTTAAGATTTTCGGATGACATCCTGATTTTGTGGAATGGCCCTATATCTGAAATTGATGACTTTATGTCCTTTTTGAATTCCAGTACTGACTTTTTGCCATTTACCTACAGATACTGAGGAAATAGACTACTTGAATATACTTTTGAGGAACAATAAGGGTAGGTTGGTCTCCACGATTTTCAGGAAACCAACCTACTTGAATGGATTGTTGCACTATGATAGCTGCCATCCCCCCCACCAGAAATGGGGAGTAGTCAAGGGCCAGATGTGCAGGCTATCAAGGCTGGTCAGTCAGGATGATGACTTCAGCAAAGAAGTGTACACACTTATTGGGATGTTTATCAACACAGGTTATCCACTCAGATTATTGCTCAACACTAAGAGGGATATTTGGAGAAAAAGGTCTACAATTTAGCGGCCGATTTTATTATTGGATTCTAACGTGGTTGATCTCTTGAAGAATCAAGCGGTGGGCAACAATGCAATGGTATTAAAGTACAATCATGATTGCCCTCGGTTGGTCAGTATTTTAAATACTGCTTGGAAAAACTTTTTTGATGATGAACTTAAGCAGAGGTTAGGTGAAGCACCAAAGGTGGTATACAGTAGAGGAAGTAACTTTAAGGAACTTCTTGAATTGCAAGAGATGGATCAGTGCAAAGGGCATGTCTCAAGGATGTGAAAGTGCGGTTCTTGCAATTATTGCAAGTATATTAATGATGGGCCATATGTGGCTGTGGACGGCTATTTCCACACTTTGGAATGTCCTGGTAGGGGAAAATGTACTACCACAAATGTTGTATACTTAGCAACATGTTCCACATGCTTGGCATTTTATGTTGGAAAAACCATACGGAGATTGAGAGACAGAATTGCCGAGCATGTGAGGGACATTAAAAATAAGAAGACAAGTAGTGCCCTTTATAGACATTCCATCATATGTCAGAATTTCAAGAGGTTTCTCTTTTTTATCATTGAGAGGGTGAGGAAAAGTGGTAAAGGTGGCAATATAAAAGTGATTTTGGAATTAAGGGAAATAAAATGGCAATTGACATTAAATGCCAAGAATCTCCCAGGTATTAATGATAATATTTCTATTGCACCCCTTCTTAAATGAAAGTCTTTAAACATTTAATTATGCAAGTGTGTTTTTGTAATTATGTTAAAAGTGTGTTTTACAAATTATTCTAGTATTTTATTCATGGTTTTAATGTACATTTTATATTGAGTAACATTTCATTGTATAGGAGTTTAAAGTAGAGGTGTAACGATTGAGTTTCAATATGTGTGATGCCATGTGTATTTTAGTATAAAAAGGAAGTGATGTGTATGTTTAGTACCTCTTTATATGCCTGCTTATATTTTGTACTTCCAAGTTCAGAAGCTGGAGGAATATCAGGGCTGTCACTGTATCACTTGTTCCTCAAAGACTCATCATAGCACAGTCAATTTTGCACTCTTCAAATGCATGGTTGCCAAATGACTGATAATACTGCATGATTCAAGAATTGTAATCCTTGAGTTAGTCAATTAACACCATGGTTGACTAATCTGTAGGCTTTATCAGTAACTGTCTTTAATTTCCTGACTATTATTGTACAAGTTATATTTAACCACCTATGTAAGGATGATATTTGTAATCTAAATAGCTATGAAAAACTCATTATACATTTAATCTGTTCAATAAGATTGCAGCTTTTCTTCCATTCCCTTGTGGTTCCTAAATGTTATATTTATTTTGTCTACTCATCTGTCATCTATTCATTTATCCAGTTAATAAAAGAGCATGCACACAAATATGCACACAAACACATATACACATGTATACCTACTCACATGCACATACAGGCAGCTCACATGCACATACACATGCCCACACACACACACACACACACACACACACACACACACACACACACACACACAGAAACACATGCAACACACCATGCGCACACACAAACACACACACGCACGCGCACACACACACACACACACACACACACACACACACACACACACACACACACACACACACACACACACACGCAACACATCATGCACACACACATGCACATATGCATGCCCAGATATACACAGACAGCATCTACTAACATGCACACACACACACACACACACACACACACACACACACACACACACACACACACACACACACACACACACACACACACACACACACACACACTATCACACAAAAACATAACAGCATATTATGTCTTCTACAATGTGGTTTACCTTTCGTGCTGTTCCCATCTCGCTTTTAAATCTTGTTCTGCTTCTGCTCCTGTACAGTTATATACCCTTGTAATTACAACTCAATCTTCTCTTGGTAAAACTAGTGCTGTAGATTTGTGTTGGTACGTTACACAATTCCAGTCATTTCTCACTGTATTTTGTCACTTTGTTACATCTGACACTTTTTATTCTCAACTACCTCTGTGTCATTTTACTGCTGCTTCCCTCATCTTCATTTTTTGCCTTCCTGTGTTTTTTTTCTGCTTCATAGTCTTTGTAAATGGCTGCCTAACCCTTTTGTTGTTATTTTAACTACTTATCTGTCAGATTCGATTCTATATCCTATGCACTTAACGTATCATGCTAGTTTCTACCTTTGCCATGGAAAGCAGTAGTTGCTATACACTCCCAGAATTGTAGATCTGTATGTCATAACCCTTCACTTGTCACATGAAATCACTGATAATGCAATGATTTTGTATAGCAACAAAGTCAGTATGCAAGTACTCCCAGCTAAATTTCAATGGAGCATGTCTTTCAAACATGATGCATCGATGTTTGGTATTACACTGTCTGGGAAGAGCCAGGCAATGTGGAACCTCCAACTTGCCCCCCCCCCCCCAATGTGCCATACCTCTCAACTGTCCAGATTTTTGCAGAATGTCCAGATTTTTGCCTCATACTTTTGGTCTGTCCTTTAAAAAATGTGTAGTTTCTAACAAATCACAGAAGATTGAAGTCACTAAATAATGGCATATATTTGAATTTCTGACTTCAAATTCTTCAGAAAATGCATGTTAATACAAATTATATTATTCTAGCAATGTTCTAAGTTTATAAGAGCAATATTTAAAATATGTCCTTATTTTTAGGCCTTTGTCCCTCCTATTGATTTAGGCTTGGTCCAGATTTCTTGAGCTACGAGGTTGAAAAGTATGATCATGTCTCTCTGGCCAATCATGAAGAAACTTTCTGATCACATTAATACTTCTCGGCACATGTTCATAGGTGAATACTATGGTAACTGCCCTGAAGGGCCATTTTATGCCTAGCCAATAAGCTGAAGTCAGAATCAGACCCTGTACCGTGTGTCTATGAGGTACAGACTTAAACCCTTATGCCAAATCTACCCCCTGGCATCTACTCGGATCCAAAAAAAAAAAAAAAACACGCAGAGGAGACCAACATTCAGAAATGGGTTTAACTACACAAGGCCAGTGTACTGACCATGACTGACTCATGGCTTAGTACATCTGGTATAGAAAATTAGGTTAGTAGGATTTACTACATCAGAAATTTAAATTTTACAGTTAAGGTTGTGTAGTTGCATGCATTCTAAAAAAACAGGACTTTTCTTCTTCTCTTACTATCCTCCTCTGATATCCTGGTCTTTAAACTTATGCTTGTTACTGTCACAAGGTACATGTGGTAGGATATGTGTATCATAAATCTCAGTTAACAAATCCCTTACTAGCATTGTGATATATTACAGCCTAGAGGCTTCTACCTTGAATGGTACCATAACAGACAGAAGTCATAACCATTTAAAAAGCTGATGATTTCTTCCATGCTATATCCAATCCTGCTCTTGCCACTTGTGCTGACTTAGCAGGCAGTCTATGTCAGCATGCATGTTCTCTATTTTACTTAAGAATTCATCTGTCTTGTTTACAAAAGCATAAATGTATTACATGATTATACTAAAAATCAAAGAGTAAACATACTGTTGAAACATCAGCACCTAAATTCCAACTGGTTAAACTCTCAGCTGCTTAAACATAAATAAATAAAGTATTAACAAGTATATCCACTTACTTACATACTTTAATTCCACAGATTTGTATCACTGAGAGAATTGTAAAACCCAAACATTTGCAATAGTAGTACATTATATTACAACCTCCAACATCTGCACAGTCACACCCCCCAAAAATCAATGCACTCACAATCTCCAAAAATCTGCACCTGATGCCAGATATGATAATATACAACCCATCTAGCAAACCAGTGATGGATTTGTTGAACATTGCACTATTACTTTAAACTATGCTGTTTTAAAAAATTGATACTTAAAATCTGATAACTATAGCTTTTAGTGCAAAGTATTGATAACATTGAAAATATGTTAAATATACTTGAATCATGAAAATAGTTTCAGAGAGAAATACCAAAAATGCTGAATACACCCACATATCTCCTGTCTGACCAACACTTTTAAAAGCTTAAGCAGTGAAAAAAGATGGTGTCAATGCATGTTTACAAAAGTGAACTGCCTAATATTGTATATGTGCTGCCATATTTTCATTTGTGCCACAACTATTTTTCATCAAAGAGAAATGTAATGGTGTTCAGCAGCCTGTTAATTAATTTAATGTGATGTTGATTGCACAGAAGGGAACTTTTTGCTTTAATTACCAAAGCATAAAAAAAAACCTAATGGGAATTTTAAGTTTTGCAAAGTGAAATATTGCTGCATAAAAATAAAACTGAAAAAAATGCAAAAAATAATGCTTTCTGGTATAATTTAAAAAGCTGCTATGAAATTAATCCCAGTTTTATTTAATTTATTTACATTTGTTAACTGGGTAGTGTCCAACTGGGCTGGAAAAAAAAATTTTTTCAGTGGAGATCCTGGGAGAAAAGCTCCACAACAAAAATAACATTATTAAGGTACGAGCAGTAAACTTAGTGTAAGTAGTACATTGTTAACAATATGTAAATGAGTTTAACAAAAATATTATAGCAAAATATAATAACAGAATACAATATAAACATGCATGTTTCAGGCATACAGGAATAATATATATATATATATATATATATATATATATATATATATATATATATGGGTCTAGGTTAGAAGATCGACAGCCGACATCACCGACAACGGATTAGCGGGCGCCAGATGATCGACATTCAGAAGACCGACGCTACGGATGAAAACGCTGACGCCAGGGATAGTGAGTTGGAAAGAAGGCTGTGTGAGTATGCGGTGGTGACGGACGTTAGGGTGCGAGTAAGGTAAGTGTGGATAGTGACAGTCTGTGGGGATAGGGGTGGGTTAAGTGAGTTAGGGTTAGGGCGCGGGTTAGGTAAGTGTGCGGTAGTGGTATGTTTTAGGTTAGGGGCGGGTTAAGTGAGTTAGGGTTAGGGCGCGGGTTAGGTAAGTGTGCGGTAGTGGTATTTTTTGGGTTAGGGGCGGGTTAAGTGAGTTAGGGTTAGGGCGCGGGTTATGTAAGTGTGCGGTAGTGGTATTTTTTGGGTTAGCGGTGGGTTAAGTGAGTTAGGGTTAGGGCGCGGGTTAGCTGAGTGTGCGATAGTGACGGACCTTAGGGTAAGGGTTTGGGTTAGGGTTGTACATAGTTGTGTGTGTGAGGTTTAGTGTGGGTTTGTGAGGAGTTTGGTGTGCTTATGTTCTGTGTGTGGTTTTTGGATAAGGGGATGTGTTTTGTTAGTTGATTGTTGTTATTGTGGTGTGTGCAGTGTATGGGGTTTCGTGTTTGTAGACCGTCGGTTACTTGTTTGTCGGGCATGTGAGGTGTCGTGTTTATGGTTTGTCGATAATGTGGTGTCAATGTTTTTGTTGTCAGTGAATGTGGCTGTCGATCTTATGACCTATATCCATATATATATATATATATATATATATATATATATATATATATATATTATTTTTTTTACAATATATATGAGGTACATAAGTCACGTAGCTTTACAAGGTGAGTCATTTCTGAAAGACTAAACTGGTCATGTAGTTTTACAAGTTAGGTCATCTGAAGGAACAAAGATTAATAAAGAAAAAGCAGATAGTGGGATAGCCCTATGTGGGATGAGCACTATTTGGTCAAACGTGTGGGATAAGTAGGATAAAAATAGTCTTTCAGGGTAGTTTTAAATGTGGACAGGTTGGGGTTTTTAGTAATCTGTTGAGGAAGGGTGTTCCAGTCTTTGGCTATTTTATGGGAGGAGAGGGAGCCTCCATGATAGTTGTGAGACAGGGTTACTTTTAGCATTAGTTTGTTGGATGACCTGAGGAGTCTACAGTTTGTATTTGGCTGGACTAGGTTTGACAGAGCTGGGCAGTTGGTAGGACTGAATATGATTTTATGGGCAAGTGAAAGTTGTTTTAGTAATAATAGGTTGGGAAGTTCTAGGCAGTTGAGGTGTTGGAGAGCAGTGCAGTGGTGTGCTCTGTGGGGATGGTTGGTGACAAACTTAGCTATTCTGTTATAGCTGGAGTCTAGTTCATTTAGATCAGTTTTTGATATGTTAGTAAAGAATTCAGAGCAGTACAGGACGCTGGATAGCAAGTGGGATCTTGCAGTGGTCAATCTAGCTTGTGTAACGTAAAGTTTAACCCTGTATAGAGCACCTAGTTTAGAGTGGATTTTTTTGATGGCCAGATAGATGCGTTTATCAAAATTTAGTGAGTCATCTATGACTACTCCTAGGAGTTTGGTTTGATTGGTGGGTTAAATTTTTGTACCAGTGTTAAATAATATGGAGAGGGATTTGGGTACTGAGTTTGGAAGATGTATTAGAGAATATTATGAGCTTGGTCTTATTTGGATTTAGGATGAGATGGTGGTTGTTGAGGTACTTTTCAATGTCATGGAATGATGACTGAATTTTGTGTTGGAGTTCTTGTGGGGAGTGGACGGAGAAGATAAGGGAGGAGTCATCTGCATATCGGATGATGGTGGCTTGTTGGGTGGCAGTATATAGGTTGTTGGTAAATATTATGAAGAGGAAAGGCCCAAGTATGGAGGTTTGTGGTACCCCTATGGTAACTGGTAATAGTGGAGAGAGGCTGTTTGGCCATTTACTGGCCAGTTGACAGTCAGATAGACAACTGCGAAACCATGTTAGGGATGTGGTATTGAGACTGTAAGTGGCAAGTTTGTTGAGGAGCAGCTGTTGGGACACTGTGTCAAAAGCTTTTGACATATCTAAGAAAATTGCTGAGACTAGTTGTCCTTCATTTCTGAGGTGGTGAATGGTCTCTGTAAAGGTTATGAGGGCTGAGTTAGTACTGTGTTTAGGCCTGATGCCATGCTTGGTGCTGGAGAGTAGGTTGTTGGTAGTGAGGTGATTCATGAGTTGCTGTTGGATACATTTCTCTAGAATTTTGGTAATGGCGATGGGACGGTAGTTAGTGATGTCTTTAGATGGACCGCTCTTATGAAGTGGTATGATATAAGAGATTTTCCATAATTTGGGAATGTGGTTTATTAGTAATGATATGGGGGTAGACGATGGATGAGGCAGCTAGTTTTAGGTATTCATTTAGAAGTTGGTCGGCAGCTAAACAGCAGGGTTTTAATTTACAGAGGCGTTTTATTATGTAGGAGGTTGGAATGGGAATAAAGGAGGAGGAGTTTACGTCAGAAGTAGGGGAGGGGACAGTGAGTGGTGGGATTGTTTTATTGACTAGGAGGGACGTGATAGAGTTGATGAAGTGGGAGTTGATGAAGTGGGAATTGAATTATGAGACTAAGGGCACAGAGTAGTTAGTAGTGAGGGGGGGCACGGGTAGGGGTTTTACCAGGGTTAAGGAAGTGGTTGATATTCTGCGAGAATTTTTGTGGCTTGTGCTGGTATTTTTGTTGGCAGGTGAGGAAATATGTTCTTTTATCCTTGATGATTTTTTTTATTTTATTTTATTTTACATTTGTTGACTGGGCTAGTCTAGCTGGATACATGTCCATTTTCAGTAGAGGCCCAGGGAGATAAGCTCCAAGCAGGAAAAAAGAGAAAATACAATACTTAAACAATACTATACATAAATTTCAAAGCTTAGACCATTTTTTTAAATTGCAATACATTGGAGAATTAAACTTATATGGGAAGAAAAAAATAAATTTAAGTAGAGTGGTATAGAGTCAAAACATAGTTTAAAATACAACAATTTTAGATACACACAAGGTCTGAAGATGATAATATTTAGGCCAAAGAAAGAGAGATGGATGCATGAGAAGGTTACGGAAGAAAAAGAATAGGAAAAAAATACACTGGCTAGTATATGTTAGGTTTGCATAGAAAATTGTTGTAGAGGGCACATGGCACAGGAATAAGGGTTGAAAACAAGATGAGAGAAATAAGGAGAGGAAGTAGGGTTCAGTCTGGTTTAGAGCACGGACAAAGCCAGAGAATTTTCAGATGTTCTTTGAGGTTTTTTTGAAAAGATATGTAGATGAGAGAGATGTGGGTGTTCTAGGGAGCTGGTTCCAGATTTTGCCCACAACATTAGTAAGAAGTGAGTCACCTGCTTTGTTCTTAGATTTAACATTGGAAATAAGTAACTTATTAGCTGAGCGAAGTGTTTCCAGATTTTTATAAGGGGAGATCAGGTTAGTAAGGATAGGGGTATTATTTGGGTGGTAAATAATTTTTTGTATGATCACTAGTTGATTATACAGAAGATGGTTTTGAAGTTCCAGCCATCCAAGCTGTTTAAGATTAAGACAGTGATGGGTTCTGAAAGGAGTGCCTGTGGCAAATCTGGCTATGTTGTTATAACTGGTTTCAAGCTTGCTTAGATTGTGCCATGATAGATTAGTGTATATAGCGGAAGCATAGAACAGGGTGGAAGCGAGGTGAGTCTGGGCAATGTAGGTTTTAGCTTGTGGAGTGAGGAATGGTTTGATTCTATACAGGGAGCCTAGTTTTTTATTAACAGATTGAATAGTATTGTTGATATGGTCATCGAAGTTGAGTTTGTTATCTATGGTAATGCCCAGGAGACGTGTGGTAGTATCAGGGGAAATCGTAGTTCCATTATTAGAGGTAATTATGAAGTCAATCTCTGGTGACTTTAGGGTAGGAGCAAAAAGCAGAAGTTTTGTTTTTTTGGGATTTAGGAGAAGGCAATGATGGGTAAACCAGTTTTCAACAGAGTTAAATACTGTTTGAGTGAGGGTTTGGAGAGAGGTCGCTGATTTAGCAGTACAGATCAAGGTTGAGTCATCAGCATATTGTATACAGGTGGCTTTAGGAAATACAGTGTTGAGATCATTAATAAAAATTGAGAAAAGAAGAGGGCCTAGGATAGATCCTTGAGGGACTCCAATGTTGACGGGTAAAGGTGTAGAGAGAGTATTGTCCCAGAGCACTGCTTGTTGTCTATTTTCATGATAGGATGTAAACCAGTGTATTGCTTGTGGGTCAAGAGATTGGGCTTTTAGTACACTGATCAGTAATTTGTGGTTCACCATATCAAAGGCTTTGGATAATTCAATGAATAGTGCAGAAGAAAGAGAGTTATTATTTCGATTTCTGTTGATACAGTCTGTGAAAGTTAGTAGGGTGGTAGTTGTACTATGAAAGGGCCTGAAGCCATGCTGGCTGTTGGCTAGTAAATTATTATGGAGCAGATGTTGAAGTAGTTGATAGTGAATACATTTTTCCATTATTTTGGCCAGTGGGGAAAGTAAAGCAATAGGTCTAAAATCAGAGATATCAGTGGAATTACTTCCTTTTTGTAAGGGGATGATATGGGAGACTTTCCAAATGGATGGGATGTTTCCTTCTATGATTGTTCGGTTTATAAGGATGGATATGGGATATGCAATGACTTTGGCTGCTGTTTGAAGGTATTCAGCTGGGAGGCGGTCAGCAGAAGGGGTACAGGGTTTGAGTTTTTGTAGGAGTTTACAGATAAAGGATGTTGGTACGGGTTGTATATGTACGGAGGGCACTGAGCTGTTTGTGTTTTGGAAAGGGGTGGGGGAAGTAGGGGATAGTGTATTAGCGAGAGTTTGAATAGTTTCAGTGAAGTAAATGTTGAAGGCATCTGCTATTTGTAAAGGATTATTATGGGGAACTGATGATGGGGCTGGAATTTTGGGGCTGGAATTGAATAGCTTATTGATGCCTGACCAGAACTTTTGAGGGTTTTTTGGGTGTGATTGTTGAAGGAGGAAATAATAGTTTTGTTTATCTAATAAGATGTCTTTTTTGGTTGAATTTCTTAGCTGTTTATAGAGTAGGTGGTCAGCAGAGCTCTTAGTGGCTCTCCATTAGGTCCATATTTTGTTTCTAAAGAATATTTTTTCTCTGGTTTGTTTTGTGAGCCAAGGGGCTGCTTTGTTTCTAATTCGGGAAGAGCGAGGAGGGGCATGATGATCTAGGATTTGTAAGAATTTAGTATTAAAGTAGGAAACAGCTTCATCTAGTCTAAGTTCTTTCAGAGGAGACCAGTTGCAGGCCTTTAGTTCTCTTTGAAAGCTCTCAGCTTGAAAGTGTTTTTATGAGCGATAGGATGTAAAATTGTTGTTATTAGGACTATGAGCTTTTTGCTTTGTTATATAGGTTAGTACATGGTCACTAATGTCATCAGGAAGTGTTCCTGGTATGTAGGTTTCAGGATGACTATTTATAAGGATCCAGTCAAGGATGGTTTCTTTATTACTAGGTTTGTGAATTCTTGTGGGGGTGTTTATTATTTGTGTGAAGCCTTAAAGATTAATATGGGTGTTTGGTTTGGAGGAGCTACAGGTAGTCCAGTCAATGCTAAAATCACCTAGTACAATTGTTTCTTGAGGTAGATGGGTGGAAAGGGTATTAAGAATGTTTTCTAAAGTGTTAATATTGTTTCCTGGAGGAATATATGTACAAATGATGTAAATAGATTTTGATTTGTTAAGGTGGAGTTTGATGGAGAGGGTTTCTGCATTGTTATTAGAGGGAAATAACACATTATAGGATGAGACTAGGAGTTCTGATTTATATAAGGATGGCTACACCGCCACCCTTTTTGGAAGTTCGGTCATTTCTAAGGATGTTGTAACCAGGTGGGGTTATTTCTAGGTCATGAGTAGAGGATTTCAGCCAAGTTTCTGTAAGGCAAAGGATATCAAATGAATGCACTTGTAAAAGAGCATGCAGTTGACTAAGTTTGTTATTAATGTTACGGATGTTAAGTTGAGCAATTCTTAGTGAGTTTGCTACTTGTACAGAGGTAGAAATACTTTTGGATATATGTTGTTGTGGGTTATTATAGAATTGTTGATTTGGGCCGGGATTAGGATGAATATCACCATGTAAAAGGAGCTGATTGGGATGTTTTAGTAAGGTTTTTATGCTTTTAAAGTACTTGGGTAAGCTTATCTTATTGGAAAAGTAAAGAATATGGGGAGCTCTATGAAATCTTGGGAGTAGGTATGCTGAGGTAGAAGTTATGTTGCTATGGGAGAGGGAGCTAGGGTGTCTGTTAGGTAGTGTTTGTTGGTGTGGAGGTACATAATTAACTAGAGAGAAATGTTCGTAGATGGTTAAAGTGTAGGGAACAGCTAGAAAAAATAATGAAGAAATAATAAGAAGATAGTTTTTATAGTTAGAGTTCTGTGAGATGTTTTTCTTAGCATGGTTTCTAAGTTGTAAAGGGTATGATTGGTGTTATTTTTGTCCATATGATATAGTGACCAATCCTTATCTCTTTGTTACCTTAGTTGTTTTGTTTCTTTAGAAAGCTATGGTAGCTGTTTGTTTTTTTGGTGAAATTTTCTGAGGGGGCAAGATTATTTAATATTTCAAGGAATTTGTTACTGAAGTATTCTACAGCTAGGTCTAGTTGCAGTTTGTTTAATGGGGACCAATCTCAGTTTTGTAGTAGTAAACTGAAGTTGTCACAGGAGAAATATATGGGTGTACTTGTATGAGATGTTAGTTTGGATGTGTGTTTTGTTCCTAACTAGAAATCTAGGGGCATGGTTACTTAGCGTGACTGGTAGACAGTCTGCTTGGTACCCTTGGTTTGAAGTAATTTTTTATTGGAGTGCTTATCAATGCTGGTGAGGTAGTTAATAATCTGGGTGAAGTTGTATAAGTTTATAAATGAGGTAGGGGAGTTGGAGGAGCAGGAGAACCAGTTTAGGTTGAAATCAGCTAGAATGATGGCTTCTAGGGATAGAGAAAAAGATGACCAGGATAGGAGGCATTCTATGTTGTGCAGGTTGTTGCCTGGTGGTAGGTAGATGGCTACGATGTTAAGGGATTTGTGAAGATTAATTTGGAGACAAGTGATAAGGAGTTCAGAATAAGAGATGTCTGGTGGGGAACAGTTTTGTTTTCCCTAGATTAAGTGATTTTTTAAATATAATTGCTAGACCCCCACCCTGTTTATTTATTCTGCCCCGTCATATAATATTGTGACCATTTGTAGTAATTTCAGAGTCTTTGATGTGGGGATTTAATCAGGTTTCAGTTATGACTGCAATGTCTGGGGAGTAGGAGGCAAGGGTGGCATGGAATACAGGTAATTTGTTTGCAAGGCTTCTGAGATTAAAGCATGTAATGAGAAGGTCAGAGTTACTGGTAATAGGTGAAGACATATGGGTAATGGTGTATGTGAGATTTTGGGTGGATGTGTCAGAACAGGAGCTTAGGGGTAATGGGTAGGTTACATGGAAGGTACAGATGGGTCCAGGATTGGGATGGATATATGATTGGAGTTTTATCTTTGTTAGAGAGTACAACATTAGGTACTTCAGTTTGGTTATAAGTTGGTTATACCTGTAGAAGGACAACTAAGTGTTGGTGTGTTGTATATGTCTTGAAGGGAGGACATTAGTATTAAATATAGGGTAAGTCTTGGTGATGATATAATGATAAGGTTTGCATGAGAGGTGTGGTGAGGTGTATGTGAGTGTTGGGGATGGGTGCTTGCTGAGTTTAAGTTATGGGGTTGATAGTATAGTAAAAAAGGAGGAGGATGCCTGATAATAGAGTATTATAGAACAAGCAGTTTTGGCCTTTCATTCTGATTGGAGAGAGGGTGTGGAATCAGGAAGTGAGGTATAGGAAAGCAGAGTGTAGTATTGTATTGTGAGAGGTTGAGTCTAGGTGGGGTTAGTGGACAGGAGTTGTGTATAAGAGTTAGTTAGAGGGGTGTGGTTAGCTGAAGTGGGAGGGCAGTGGATTGGAGAATTTTACAGGGGGTGTGGTTAGCTTAGGTATAAAGGAAATGAGATAGGGGTGGGTGGGAACAGGGCTTGGGTAGGGTTGCGGAATGAGCCTGAGCGAAGCAAGGGGGATCAGAGCGGGTTGGCCACAGTTAGGAGTGAGTCAGACAAAAAACAATCACTCAGTCCACAGACTGCTTATATGTATGTCTGTTTGGAGAAAAGGTACATTGCCTTTCTGTTAGTTTTTGTTTTCTTTTTAATATATGCAGGACCTTAAAGGACAAAAGTAATATCTTTACTGCCTACAATGTGCTGTTTAGCCAATTCAGAAACCTTGCGCTGTGTATTTGTACTTATGTTAACTTTAGTATGTTTGGCTTAGCTGGGAGTCAGGAGCAACTACTAAAAGGGTATGTGACTGTATATTAAGGATTTTTGTAATTAAGGATTACAAGACATGCTATCTTGTGAATGGGGACGGGGCAGCTGCCATCCCTGGCCTACAGTTAACAAAGTTCACTATGCACTTAATACAGGGATAAGTCCAAAATATTGTGGAATTCAGGTGCACCTACAATGATTTTTTTAGTCCGTTTTCTTTCAGGATGATTGTATCCTTTTATTGTTTAGTGGCCAGGTTCATGAAGTTGCTAGAGCAAGTAAAAACTGCCATGGACCAGTAGGAGGGGAAAGGCTGAGCAACCCATTCACATGGGCTGTGGAAATCTAAAAATAAGAATAGAGAGTAAGAAACAGTTGCAGTTAGTAGGGTCACTGAAGAAGCTGGAGGGAAGTACAGGAGAGACAGAATACCATAGCTGAGAAATGCAAGCATGAAATGTGTAATGAAAACATTACTAACAGGGCAGAGTGCAATTCTGACATTTAGTAGAAGTTTAAAGCATACCAGTGAATAAATGCAGCACAAATAGACCAGACCAATACTAATATGCAATAAACTGCCCACGTATGCTATACTAACATTAGTATGTGCACATGGTATATAAATATAGCATGCAGGCCTAAGAAAACAGTACAGGAGTAACCAGATGCATATTAGCTAAGCAGAAAGAGAAGGGAAACATTTCCCATAGTTCGCCAGACAGTGTACCATGCATTAATACAGCTTTAAATGCCTTGCAAGCCTAGAAATCTTAGTCCTCCAAACATAGCCTTAAAAACACATTGCTTGAATCATAAATAGTGAACTATTTTCATTGAAACAAAGTGGCTTTTCATAAGATTGCAGCAATAAATAAGCAAAATACAGATAGCTTCCTGCAAGACCCCACTAAAGTCACATTTATGTTACAGAAACAGCTACAAAATACATGATAGAGCAACACAGACAAAGTACAGCACAGACAGATTGCTTAGGGCTGCGCCGCTAGATATTAGGCAGGAATGCTAAGCAAAAACTATCAGGCTGTAAAAACAAAACATCATTGTACAAAATATTAAAGCTAAAGCAAATAATTAGACCTAAACATCCTAGAAGTATGTCGCCCATGCTAACGCAATTATAGACAAAGTAATAAATGCATACAAATGACAGTGAATTTAATAAATAACTATACTAGAACTACAGGAAACAACAGCACAGTGACATGGCTGCTTCTCATTGATCTGCTCATAGCAATCCTCAGCGTTAAGCCAGAAAACCATATGTTAAGCAATCCTGTCATTCAATCCAATACTTGAAAATATTTCAGTCATTTTGTTTCATACAAGTCATCAGAAATAAACATAGAGAGAAAAGGCCCATTGCCCTCTCAGTCCAGTGCTATGTTTCTTTGGAATATATTATCCTACATGTTCCTCGTAAGATGATTCTTTGCTTAAAGAAGTGCACATATGCTAACACAGCACTTTAAGCAACATTACACTGTGCAGTAGAGTCAAGGGCCAACTCTTTAATACCACATAAACTCAGCTTTATTTCTTATAGAAAATATGTAAGTTCGCATTTTTTATGAGTCTGGCTGGCTGACTCAAGTCTTGAACTGCTATTATTACTACAGTCCAGTCATATATACATGGATTCTGTTAACAGCCAGCTGCATACAATATACTTCCATTGTTCTCAGATATTATATGTTACTTCAGTATTTTATGAATTGAGTGAGTGAGACATGTGTAAGACTCAGAATGTAGTTCAGCTGATGATCTCTGATACAGGAAGTAATTCATTTCTGACCACATTTTGTTTCCCAGGGCTTTGACTGTAACTTATACTACTGTTCTGTATTTAAACATGATAAGTGGGCCAATCAACTTTTTAAAGCCTAATTCACTTCCTCAAGGAATGAAAAACCTCAATCTCAAGTCACTGCTTTGAGACAAGCTTTAGAAACAGTCTTGCTCTAAATGGAGATTCTCCTGTATTTATTTCTACAGTTGTATTGGGAGGATATGACATTGCTGAATCAATTCATGGACTACAAGGCATCTGCACTGAATAATTATATTAAATAAAGCTTTTCCACATTTGATCATTGGGCCAAGAACTTGTAAGTGATTGTGTGTTCTTGAACAATAAAGCATTTTTTTCAGAATGAGAAATGGCAGTATGCGTGTATTCCTTGCAACAGAAGGAATTAATTTTACAGAGTCTAAACACCAGGAATAGAAAACTGATTTGCCAATTACACAACACAGATTCAGTTTCAGTTTTCATTTCTCAAGACTAAGCATTTCTGTTTGTCATTTCATAATTAATATTCAACCACAGAAAAAGGGATACCAATGATTTATCTTACCCGGAGTATGCAAGTGCGGTGCTCAATAGAAAGCTCTCTACCCTGAGACCTAGAAAGAATAACAAAAAAGGTATGTTATTAGCATTAATGTAAATGCTAAAAAAAAAAAAAAAAAAAAACAGAACTGTGAAGACACTAGTTCAATACCTTAGGTAATGAATACTCATGTACATTTTGAGGAAATCAATAAGAGAAAAGTTTTTTTCCTCACAATATCTTAGATGTAACACTGTAACTATTAGCAAAAGTACAGTTCAATAAAATCATTAGAACTGAAGCTAGTGGAGTACATTGACATCATATGAAGAATTGAGATAATAAAAGGTGCAGCTGTCTTCCATAATGGCATGGGCAGTTGGTCAAAGGAGAAAAAACTATATTCATTGCAGGATTAAAATGCTTTAATTTTTCACAAAGATAGAAAAGTAGAAATATAGTGAAACATTTACTTTTGTATTTAGTCTCACTACAGTGTATTGCTTGCATATAAATATGACCTTTGTTGCACTGTGTTATATTTCCTCCTCAGTTTCTCATTTGGAGTATGTTGTCATAAAAGCAAATCAACTGCTTTATGTCATAGTGTTATATTCTGAAAGCAAAACAAATATATTAAGTAATCACTCAGTGACATTTATGCTGAAAATATCAGTGACATTTTGTTTATCCTGTCTGAATCATAATAATGTTTGAAATTTGATCTGTGTGTATTTAGTCTAGTGTTATGCAATCCATATGTTATAACTAAATGCATACATCTCAACCACTTAGAGCAAGAAATCTGGACAAAGCCATATATAATGGAGGAACAACAGCCCATAAATAGCGACAGTTTTTAAATATTCATCTCACAGATTTAAAAAGTTGACAGAATAATTTGGATTTTCTTAAGGGTATGAAGCCTGCAAGTCATGTCTGTCATTATTTTCTGATTTCCATCCTCAATGATTTACCACCGGTTTGCTAGAAAAACAAAATTTTGTGAGGAACATATCAAAAATATGAGGCAAAACTTAGGACATTCTGTGAAAATCTGGACAGCTGAGAGGTGTGACTAAACATAAATTAACTTAAAATATAAATATGTAGTTAAACTCTGGTGTAAAATGATTCACTTGGGTGCAGGAGAATCAGTTGTGATAGAGACAATAACTCAAAATAGTTAATATGAAGTAAATATTAGGAGATAGAATCTCAGCTCAAAAGATTCAGAATTAGGGTTTTTATAGGCAGTTGGAGCCAGGCCAGTAACAGAAAACATGAAGTATAGAAACATAAAGACCAACCTGAGAAAAGACACTTGCAGCCTTGATGTAAAACAGCATCTGAACAGCAGCAGATTTGAAGAAATTGATGATTTTTGCCACAGGTTTTATGTAAAACAAACAACACCTGCTTCTGTACTTACTGTACAGATTCTGAAATATGGGCAATGGGTTGTACAAGGATAGACAACTGTGCATGCAGTATAAACAATCAATACCATAGGGACAATCATGTGGAGCTTGTTTGCTTGTGATACATCCTATGATGCCATAGCAACTGCATGGCCTACCATGCATTTTCAGCTTGATGGATATTTTCAATCATTATTTGATTTAAGTTTAGAGAAAATTATAACTTCTCATGTGTAAAAACATCATATAGATTCATTTTATTCACACGGGCAAGTCATTATTTTTATGTTGAGGAATTATAACACACTTTTTTTTTTTTTGAAGTTTTTCTCTGTTGTACCGTTATATGTGACAGCATATGAATGACTTGAGCTTCATGGTTTATGGTGGTATTTATAATATGAGGAATATCCATAGCAGAATATTGAAACAGTTTAGATAGAGCACATAATTTTTTTTTTCTTTTTTGCAATGGTCTCGGACACAAGGACCAGCTTGTTTTCCCTTGCAGGCAGGACATGTAAGAAAAGGAAAACCATTCTTTGAGTGACTTCTCAATGAATTGGCTCATTAAAAACTAGTAAACTTTTACTCTACAGATTTGTTATTTCATAAGGAAAGATTGCAGTGTAGTTCACAAACTACCTTTTGCTATGTGCACCTCCTCATGTACCTCCCCCAAAATAACTGAGTTCTTGAGATTTAGGGAGTTTGTATACTATAGGATCTTATCAAACTTTCACGGGGCACAGTTGTCTTGTAATAGAATATAAACTGATATTTGGCCCTGTTTAGCGTGATTTTTAGTTCAGTGAGTTCTGTTTCTGGATCTCTGGCAATCTGTCTAGAGGTGATGTGCTCCCTAACAAATATGGAGAGTCCACCACAGTTGCCATCATGTCTGACGGCATAATGAAACCCAGGTACAGAGGGAGGGATTTATGAACATATAAGCCAAATTACAGTATTTACTCAGGCATGGCTGCATTTCAAATGCTGGACAGCCTTGTCATCCAGTAGCTTGTTGTTGATATATCTTGTGGGATTTACTCATTTTGTTTTTTTTTTTATTTTTCTAGTAAGCAGGTTGCTACTTAAGAGGTGAGTAATAATTTTAATTGGACAGGTTAAATAGTAATGTATTGAGTCTAGCATTTCTCTAGCTTCTCTATATATGTAACCATTTGGCTCGATGTTTGGATATACAGTGGTGTTCCATGTTGTGGGCCAAAAGAATATATCTCAATAAATAAATATATCTTATATCTTGTTTTCAGCATTCTGTAGCATAACCATATTATGGGATGTGTTGAACGCAATAGATAAGGTACATTCTAACTTGGGGAGTAGAACAGTCATAGCTATTGTTCATCTAGCTTTACCATTTATCAGGTGAGTTATCTTGTATACTTTCAGCTGGATTAAGACTTTACTTGCAGTCTGGTGTTTAGGGTGTTAAGGTTTACTCAGGAAACTCATGCAAATATCTCTGATACATGACTACTGCAAGTGTGGTACCTGCAGACTCCATTATGGTTAATGGCAGGGCACTGGAAGACCATTTATGTGTACTTAAATGCATTCGGTGAATTGTGAGGTTTAGTTGTTAAATTTGGAGTAAAGCCAGACTCATTTTTAGCAAAAGTCATTCTGCAACCGCTTGTTTAGACCAGAAGATGCTTTTCGAGTTTTTGTAATGATGATGTCATCAGCATTTAAGATGTAGCATTTACAGGAAATGTCTGTTGATAGCTCGTTGTTGAATACACTGATGATGGCCTCAAAATGGATGCTTTGGCTTACTCATTGAACTTATGTCTGAAAATTAGTTGCTGCATGGACTATACACGTTTCTTAATGTAAGACAGCAAACCATTGTGTTGCTTCTTCTGAGAATCCATCATTACTTGGTTTCTGAAGAAGCATGGTATGGTAAACATTTTTAAATAAAATTTTGAAGGCTAGTGAAGTAGTGCCTTTATCCTTATTAACATAGGTTTAAATTGCTATTGCATGTAGGTCTATTAGTGCACTGTACTTTTTATGAAAGCTATACTGTTGTTAGGATCTCATACTTTCTTAACTATTCAAGTATTTGTCCATATACCATTTTTCAAAGATTTCAGCTAGTGAATAAATATTTACAAAATGATCTATACTCTTATGCTGTTTGGGGGGTTATGACCTTTGGGTAGTGGAGAGCTAGAGAGTGTTTAAGGTTAGCAGGGATGACCTTGGTTTTGAGTGTATCATTAAATGTGTGTTAGAGGTCCACTTAGGATAAAGTATCCTATTTTCGGGAGCTTGAGGTGAAGAATTTGAACATTTGAATTCCAGTTGCAGTTTACTAGTTTTAGCGGTACTTTTATTGATGATTTTGTGATAAAGTAGAAAGGGGCTTCTACTGGATATGGAAAAGAGGATGCAATATTAGTAGACAGCATGACATATGGTAGAGCAGAGATATGTAATCTTTCAAGCAATTTAAGTTGTTTATGCTGACTGAGGTTCTATTAGTTGCTTTAGAATAAAATTGTTTGAGTGAGTTGATTTATATTTAAACAAAACTGCTATAGTTCACTACATAGATTAGTCTGGTAATTTCTAAAATAGGTAATCTAATATGTCTCAATTTGTATTTTCAGAATTACAGAGACAGAAAAAATAATTAAGGAAAAGACCTCAAATTAAGGATAAGTTTTAAATACTTGTACAGTTATTTTAAAACTTGTCAAAATTATTTGCAATTTTTAGGATAGATAGAGCAAATGTTTGAGAACACATTAGATGTGTCCTGTTAATGTCCAAACAGTTGAGTGGTATAAACCACTTACAGTATGCTTGGGTTTATTCTGCTGGTTTTCCTGGTGGTTTGATATGTGGCAGACTCAGTTGGTTCTGTTTAATTTGCTTTCCATTCAAGGCAAGACTGTCTCAAGCTTTAATATGTTTTTATAGTTTGCAGAATAAGGGAAGCTTTTGCTTGATATATCTGTTTATTAATGGACAGAGACAGCTCTGTTGGAATAATAGGGTTACCCAATGAGACAGGCGGATCCCAGTTCATTGATAGATTACAAACGTGTTCAATGTATTATTTCCTATTCTTATAAGACTATACGCTCTGATGAGTCAGGTATGTTTCAGGTAAAGGATGGCTAGGCCAGTAAAGGCCTTGGTGAATTTATGAATACCCATAAACTATCTGTGTTCCATGTCAAGGAAGGTAGTGTATCATGCTGCTTTACCTGGAGGGGGTGTCCATTCCAGAAATGAGGGAGGTGCTGATTACTGAATTTGTCTGTCCACCTTATTTTATTCATATGCTGAAACAGTTTTAGATACCTTATTCTAGTATTTGAAAGACTGTTTGGTCTGTAAAGATGCAAGAAATCCTAGACTGCTAGGTTCCATATTGCACAAAAGGCAATGCATATGTCTTCTCTGAGGAGCATATAAGACACAGAAAAGAGAGGTGTCTCATGTCTTCTCTGGTACCTTACCGATTTTAAGCCTGTGATTCTGTTTGCTAGGAACCTATGAAGCTTTAAAACTGTTTAATATGTCTGTTGAGGTATATTCTGAAATGGGTATTGTATTCTATAATTATTCTAATCAGCATACCTCTCAATTGCTGCAACTTTTTCAGAATGTTCAGGTTTTTGTTTTCTATTTTTGGTCTGTCTGTCATAATATTTGTGGCTTTCTATCAAATCATTGAAGTGTGGAGTCACTAAATAATGATAGGCATTTGAGTTTCTTACTTTATATTCTTCAGAAAATGCACGCTAAAGTGAAACCATTATTCTATCGACCTTCTAGGTTTATAAGAGCAGTATATAAACTTTGTCTTTATTTTGGTCCTTTGTACCCCCATATTAGTCTTGGCTTTGTTCAGATTTCTTGTCTTAAGATGTTGAGAGGTATACTGACCAGTGCTGAATAGAGGGACACTAATATCTTCAGAACTGGATACAAATTCCCTTGGCACATAGAAGGATTTCCCGACAACTCTTGCTACATGGTTATCAAATGAGAGGGAATTATCAATCCATGTTTCCGAGTCTGTAATTCCATTTTCATTTTAAAGTGAGGTATTTTCAGTGCTATATGCTGGGAATGATTTGTCTCCGAAGTGTGACAATTATAATTTCTTTCCTTTATTTTTTTGTATTTAACTTAAGCCCATTAGCATTTCCTGAACTAGGATGGGAGGTGAGATACATTGGAATGTAAATGATAGCTATTAAGAATTTGCTATGGCCACAAAAATAGTCTGTTCTAGTGTCCAATCTGGACAACTATCTGATTTAACATTGTTTTTGCTAGAAGTATTTGGAATAAGTTGGCGTCCTTGTTTATTAATGTATAAACACCACTTTCTTACCTTGTACGTGATCTCTTGCAGGAGAGGAAGAAGTATTTTCATTTAATCTGTGAAGAAAATCAGCAGTTGTCTTTGAGGCATGATGTGGTTATTTTCTAGGATTATTTTTGGCAAACCAAGTTTCTAGTTATTTAAGTTTTGTCTGTTTGTTATTTCATGATGGACAGAAATTGGATGTCCACTGCTTAACAACCTGCAGTTACTTTTGAATGTGCAGCATGGCTGTTGCTGGGGTATTATGGAAAATAGTTTTGTAATCATTATGTCATTTTCTTCTGTTATTAGAGAGAAAGAAAGAAACGTAGGTTCATAAGTTAGTAGTAGGCTAGTTGCCTTTGTGAGTCATTGTAAGCCTAGTCAATTATACCTTGTAATACTCAAACACTTCACCTTGTGTTTGTAAGGCAAACACCTTAACCATTAGGCCACCCTCCCAACCTCCAAATGAAAAGGCCAGGACATGATTTTTTTATATTTTCGTGGTTACACAATGGGTTGTTGTGTGTTGTGGTGCTTAATTTTCACACTAACAAACAAAAATGACAGACTTTAGGTTGGCTATGATTTCTATTTCGATGTAATTACCAGTATCTTTATTACGATGTACCCAATATAACCTGTAGAAAAGAAATAACATACTAGGCGATGCATTTGCACAGGTTTACACTCTTACCATATTATATCATCTATACATACATTAAGCCTGTTTACATGCTTTCAAAGTTCATTTAAATTGTAAAGCTTACACCATTAATTTCAATGAAAACTTGAGCAGAAGCAATGCACAAAAACAAATGCTATAAACTAGACGTTCATAACAGAAACGTTGCTTTATACAGTTAGTAAGTAAAAATGAGTGCAGCATTTATTTGAAAAATTTTCTTATTTGGAGTAGACACCATAGAAATAAAATCTCCAGGAGAATGATTTCCTTTAAAATGTAAATGCTGAAAATAACTTTCAACAGTCAAGAAATTTCTGAATCAAAGATCACAAAAAATTAACCGAAAGCCTAGACTAACTCTGAAAGCATTCTCTTTCTTATATTTTGTTGAAAACCTACTTCTTTTGACAACATTTGTAGATTGTTAGCACTTCTTGGCATTCTTAATACTGGAGTTTCCATTTATAGATCATTAATATTCAAAAAATAGAAGTGCATCCTTTGAAACTATTGTCTGTTTCTTACTCACATAAGCTGACAGAGAATTGGGATTCTGTCAGAAAGTAATTTAAGGAATAATACATGCTTCTAACATTTTCAAAAACTGCATTTCCAAAAGTAATTGCACTGTTCAGTGCACTGGCTAATACTATACCTGATTTCCCAGAATAATTGACTGGCATTACTCTAAGGTGAGTGTTCTTTCTTTCTTTTTTTAATTCACACACTCAGATCACTGCAAAGAAACATGATAGTCAATCATATGTAGGGACTCTCCAAAATGAGTTTTTATTAGTAGCAAACAGGGGGGTGCCTGCTTATGCTAAGCTCAACACTGATTGTCTATGGCCTGTTCCATGAGCCCTCAGGCTTGCAAATCTCACAGGACAGGATACGCATGGATTATGATTTATTTAATTATTGATAGCATTGATCAATGTATCAGGCTGATTTTGTTCTGGAAAGAATGACATTTAACAACAAAATTCAGAAAGAGATTTACAAAACAGGTCACGAGTGAATAAAAACATAAAATACCCTTGCAGTGAAATGTATTGAAATGCACTCGCCATTTTCTCAGTTTCTTACTATTTCTTAATTTTAAATTAAATTTATTAAGCAGTGGCTTTTCTGCAAGATCAGTTTCACTTATTAAGCAGTTTGAACTGTTTGCATTCAGAATGCAAAAGGTTATTGTTAGAAAGGTTTCTAATGTCGACTCCACCCACAGAAGATTTACAGCAATATAAATAAGAAAGTTTAATCAATATGATTTAATGGAAAAGTAAAAACACTCAGCAAGTACTGCAATGTTAGCATACATACTCATACTTTACATCAAGGGGAATACTTGGATGAATATATATATATATGTGCAGATATAAACAAGGCCCTTGTGAGGCCTTGTTTTGTCAGGTGGCAAACAGGCTGACTGCATTACCTGAATTTTCCACCTCTGTGCAGATTGATTTTGTGTGTTTAACTTTCCAACACTGATGTAATGTCTTCTCACATTATAGCAAATTCTGCTTTAGCAAAAATCTTTAATTGCCATGTATCGCCATAAAACATCTTTGATAAATTTAATTGCACTCAAGACTATAAAACATACTAGGCCTCATCCACTGTATTTTCAGCTGCATTTTCCAGAACCACAAATGGGAGACCAAGGTGTCTGTCCCACATTAATCCACAGGTTTGCTTTTTTCTTAAAGTTTCCCATTTATGTAAAGTATGAACAGACTGAGAACCTCCCAGCTCCATCAGAGAAGCTGTACTTATTTTTATAAAGACTGCACAATTCTCAGTAATGACTTCTTTCAGGTACTGTACCACTTAGTTGTTTGCTCATGGCTGTTATCTGAAGGATTTAACTGCTAAAATGGTCATTCCCATTCCACCCCGACCTAACATTCTCCTCCTTGTCTTCTTCAGGGTCCTGCTGTTTCCCTTCAAGGCTTAGTGGTTTCATTTTGGTGTATCAGTTAATAATTTCCTCATCCTTAATGCTTCTAACCTGCCAGCCACTGAGTCCAGCAGCTGTTCTTCTTTAGTAGTTTTGTTTGTCCCCTAAAATCAGCACATTATATGTGTACTCGCTACATGTTTTGCCTTGTTACACATCTGACAGTTAGCTATTAGCTCCCTTTCACAATTCTGGCGATAAGCTTTTGTGCAATGTGCCTCCTATACACATGCATGCTAAGTTTATATTATAAGGTTGTAGAATAATTTAGAAATCATCATTGAACATTTTAACTTTGAACACTGTGACATTACTGTTTGTCCTCTATAGCGGTAGTTTCCTTTCTAACTATTTTATTCATACAAAAACCTAACCAAATATTAGCAGCATCCAAAACCAGCACAAACCTGAATATTAAGCACCTATAAAATGAAATAACTACATCCGCTTATTGGCAATACCATGTCCATTCTGGCTACAACTTTGAGTCCAGATGTGTAACCCCAAGCTCCCTCGCACATGTCATATTAACCAAGAACTCAGGTCTTAACTCTTAGCCAATCATAAAACACCTTGACCCAAGCCTTTTGGTCATCCCAGCAGTCAGCCATCAAGATGCCACCAGTGTAATGTGGGAATACAAAGGTGGTTAAGACTTGATGTGCCCATGCTTAATGATGAAAGGGAGACTTCCTTCAAGCCAGCCTCCAGAATGAACCTTGTGCAGGAAGATGGGGTTTAAAATACTCTCACTACTGCCAACATGATTTCTCAACATGACTCTCTCAAGGACAACTCGTCTTATGGGTAGCCCTACTTTCCTCTACAGCTGAGTTTGAAAGGACACCAGAGTTGCTTTTGCCACCATTTTATTCATGCAAAAGCCCAGCTCCCATTATGTCATACTAGGCAAAAACTCAGAGTATAATTTTAGCCAAACCATAAATTGCCTTAACCCAAGCCTTGTCAGTCATCTTACCTGTCAGCCAATATGAAGCTGCTGGTTTAATGGGATAATACAAGGGGGGGTTAAGCCATGAGGCACCCACCCACTGACATGCCTACAACTGACATTCCCCCAACACAAGGCCTCTAACCCCATTGCTTAGGATGCCCCATTACCCAGCATGCATACCAGGGACAACACACAGAATACTATCTACATTAACTGAAACAATCATTGACAGACAGGGCTAATTGCAAACTGAGTAATTCAAGACCCAAACCATTCAGATGAATTCCATCTGTGTCATAAAAGTCTTTATCTTTTTTTTTTTTGCAAAACCACGGTGATCTATAGTTTGCAAATTAATTTTCCATGCAACCCTAGACAGTCTATGGTACATGAATTTCTGGATATCTCTATCACTGAGCAAGAAGCTGTGGCCCTCCACAAAAATCTCAGAAGGATGACAGACCAAAACAAAAGCAAGTCTGTATGGAGATTGCACAGTGTGCAAAGGTCAGATAACATCCTTGATGCTTCACAACTATAGTTAGGTCATTACTGTGAGGTGCTTGATCAGGGTGGTTGTGAATTGTGCTTGCAAATTTAGCTGATGTGTCCAAAGATGGAATCATGACAAGCCTGGAAAGCCAAGCCAGCAGATTACCCATTGATTCTGATCCAAGGAACCAGTATACTTAGCCAACCAAATCTCTAACTGCCTGGTCACAGTTTGAATAAAAGATTGCCCCAAAATCTACAGTACTTTCTTTCCTGTAAATTAAGATAACAAAATTAATTCCTGATGTAAGAGAGAAAAACATCAGATAACTGCTTTCCAGTCCTCCTTAAGACTTTGGTTGAGTGACCCTCTTCAGCCAGGACTTAGGTATGTCCAATGCAGAATGAATGTGAGGAATTCCCATGTCTGGACAAGCCCTGGTATAACAGAGCCTTCTTCAGGGTGGTATTGCCCTCTGACAGAGTAATGTTGCAATCTAACTGAAGACACCAAATATGGGTCAGGTGATAGATTGTTGGGTACTACTCTGCATAGGGAAGTTGCCCAGTGTACCAAGCAAGATACCAAAGAACTGGCCGTATACAGTTAGAATTTTTTGTCCTTTACTGGACTGGTCTGTTTTTGACTTCCTTAGCCGTATTAAAACAAAGTCTTTGCCATCAAAAATGTTATCCCAACACAAGGTGTAAATCTGTTCACTGGTTCTGAAGGCTCTGCATACAACTATGTAAACAGGGTGGCCCAGAGGATGAAGGAGTAAAATCATCTGCTGATCAGTAAAGTTCCTTAATAACATGGACCAAAAGGTGGTGGCCAATAGGTTTCATGGGATCACAGGTGGCATCTCTTGTATTGTTAACCAAAACAACAGGAACTGCCAAAATACTACGAACTCTCCTCAAAAGACAGCAGCAAAACGGATGGAAACACTCGCCACTCCAGAGACCAAACTTGCGCCACCAAAATGTATTAACAGTCTTTTATTGAACACAAAGTACTCCAAAACCATGAACGCTTTAGTAAAATCACACACACACATAGACTTCATCAGATACCCCAATGCATCCATTCCAATATCATTTTATAGTCTCACTAATTAGATAATTAGTGTTCTAATTATATCTAGTTAACATTTAAAGCAGAAATTCAAAATGTTGCTTACCCACAATAATACTTTATCATTGAATACATATTGCACATAAATTGTAATAAAGAGAAAAAAAATAAAAGTATCTATAATTGTTTAAAATGCCATATTTCAATAAATAAGTTGATAAATATATTAATAAATATATATATATAAATATTCAATTAAATATTTCTATAAATATATATCATAATATAACTCATTTTATAAAAACATTTTAAAAACACATTGTTATAAAAAATACATTTTTAAAAACACATTTAGGGGAACTTTCTATTAAATAATGAAATACTGTTATAGGTACATTATGAATTCATGAATATTTTAAAAAAATGTTTTAAAAAAAACATTTCAAGATATTTTAACATGCAAACTAAATCTTTAGGATAATGTAATGGGGACCTCTAGTGGTCAAGCCAAATATATATTATTTCTTATAATTTGGCTGCTCTTAATTTTAATAAGGGAAGTATAGAGATGCTATCATTTAACCCAGGCCATTTATCCGCATTTAATGCCACCTGCCACCATAGCTCTCTATATTCTATCCTGGTCTCCCAGGGGCCCCCTCTAACATCTATTGGAATATGTTCTACAATTAGAAATTTAAATTTATATTCCTTACAAAATTTACTATGCTTGTATAGGGCATTGCTCTCTTTCTTTACTGAAATCTCATATATATGTTCATAGATTTGTTTTTTTAGGGCTCTTTCAGATTTACCAATATAAAAGGAGCCACATTTTTCACAATAAGCAAGGTATACTATGCCGTAGGTACTATATCTCTTGTATTGTCCCATTACTTCACCAATCTTCCTGAGAGTCAGGAATTTGAAAAATCGGGAAGCTTCAAAATCAGGCAAGCCATACTAAAGCTTCTAAGTGTATTCTTAGTATGTTGGGTGTATCTTGCAATAAACACATACATACTAAGAACTGTAAAATTAAAGAAACATCCCAGTATGTGAGGGATTGAGATAACTCCTTGTAGAAAAGACAGAAGACATGCAACAACAAGGAATAAGCAGTCATGGTATTCAAGGTCCAAGACATGGATAATAGTGTTGCAGCTGATCTTCACCAGTGAGTCAAATGTCTGGCAGAATGGGTATCCCATAGGGGACTGCACCTGCAGCAAGCTGGTGGAATCTGGGAATCTGAATGTGGGATAAGCTGTCATCAATACCATTGTCTTTGCCTGATACATGATGACTTGAAAAGCTTAAATTGATCTGCAAACTTAGCAAAACTATCAACTTAATCACTGAGTGAGCCCACATAGACTTTGACAGCTTCTTCTTAATGGCCTGTGCCACCACAAATTTGTCAGAGTAAAAGGAAACCCTTCTATTATGAAAGTGTTCTTGCCAATCAATGTGGCCACCCAAATCAGAAAAAAAACTACTAAAAAGGTAATGCCTTAATCTTTCTGGTGGCCAGGAGGTGGGCCATTTTGCAGCAAATCACCACTGTAAGAAATAGCCACCTACACCACTGCCTGCTGCAGTACTGGTGAAAAGTTGCAAATTAATTAAGGAAACCCAGGGTCTTTGCCAAAAGGTAAATCCATTGCATTTTCATAAAAAGGTGTTCCACAAAGTTTGCCTTTCTTAATTTGATTAGTAACTCCTACTTTGTGGTGTTTAAGTTTGCCGTCCTTCAGTAGGCTGGACAAGGATCTGAAAAAGTCCTGCCTGGAGCAACAGCTCTGCAAGAAGAGTTTAGTAACCCATGTGATTGCATCATAACTTCCCCAACCCCCACACTTTACTAGCTCCCAAGAGCATGTAAATAGAGGATCTGAGGTGTTGCAATCTGTGTGAGGGGAGACTCATAGCAGATGCTGAAACATCAATAAAAATGACTTGGAATGTAATGGCCTGGGAAGGATCATATAGATTTTCCTCTTTCAAGGACACCCCAAATTCACTGTAAAGTTGTATGAAAATTGACATGCCCTCTTGAGTCTTTGCCTTCCCTTTGCCTATTATCAGATAATCATGTAATTAATGAATAGTGGTCTGGTTTGGGCGACCTTTGTTGCTAACACCAATGCAAAGCAGAAGTAAAGGATTCAAAAACTGTACAAGCCAATGAACAACTCATAGGAATGGCAGTATTGAAGCAGAACTTCCCATCAAACTGAAGTCCCAAATAAAGGCCATTCACTCTTTGTAGTGAGAAGAATGTGGAAAGCAGATTGATTGTTTAATTTGCATAGCCTTGGATCTGAAAAGTCCTTGGACTGTGCTGCCTGACCTAGGCATGGATACTGTACACTGACTTTCTGTTTGTTAATGAAGTCACTGACAGAAAGACCATCTGGGTGAAAAAGGCAGTGAATTACACTGGGCGCCCCTTCTTTCTTATTTGGGACTAAGCCAAACGAAAATATTTTGTAGGCAGGTTAAGAAGGGTGAGAAAATGGGCTGATGAACCTTCCTGCTAATGCTTCTTGTTGATTAACGTAACAGTTTCTTACTCACTTCCTTTGATATAGGACATGTTCTTAACCATTTTGGGATTTAAGGAGATCAAAGACTCAATGGCAAAACCTGAGGAAAAGCATTTGATGAGAAAGGAGGCTGCCTTCTTATTGCGATAACCAATGACTAGCATGGCTAGTTTATTTACTCAGACCATTGAATGTGAACATCGGAGCGCTTAACAAATGCCATGAAAAATGATCTGTTTAATGTCTGCCTCTGTCTAGTTTACCCTGTCTCTGATTGGGACCTTTATCACTTATAAATGCTGTAGGAGATGGGAAAGAGTGAACTGATTTTATGCGGCGTCTAACAGATAGATTATCCTTCCCACAGTCTGAGCAAAGCTGAGTGAACTTGCATGTGGCCATTGAACATTTCCCATTGTTAAACGTCCGACAACCATTTTTTTTCACTTGGTTCTTGGATGTAAGGCCATTGCCTATGGAATTAGATCTGTTCTCCATGTCACCAATCCCAACTAAGATTCTTGTCTACTGCCTTTAATTTCCTGAATTTTGGTCATAACATGACCAAGCTACCCCCCTCCCCAAGAATGTGCTGGGCTTCTCTAACCAAAACAAATAAATAAATAAATAAATAAATAAATAAATAAGCTAAGAGATGAAGGGCTTGGCGTGGGACTTTTTTGACGAGACTGTACATGTATACCACAAAACCCAGCACCTAATTGTCCCAAGTCTCATTTACTGACATTGTCCCAAATTCCATTTTCTGACTTGGCCATAGCCTTCTTACTAAGGGCAGTAAGGGCTATAATGAGGTCTTTGGACCCAGAGCTATCAGCCTTGAGAATTCTCTGAATGCCTTCTGTGTTGGTTAAATCAAATACATTTATGGAGTTGCCAGAAATGGCTTTCTCCTTGATATTAACTGGAACACGGTATGTAATATAAACCCCCAGAAGGGTGGAGTTAGTAGAGCTATCTGTAGCTAAAGGGTATAGAAACTAATTTATACTGAATTGTGGGTTGTTTGACCTGCTATTCTTGACAGGAGAGGTAGTATTCAAGATCTACCCATACTGTGACAAAGAGCCCTGACCTCGACAAGATTTTTGGAGCCCCTGGGTAGCACTGGCAGATCAGGGTGGCATGGACCAAAAGTTTCTTTCCAAAACTATGTCAATAATCCTGGACCTAGCCTTCTCTGACAATGATTCAAAACATTTTGTGAATTAATCATCTACTGATTGGCTCCTAAATGGTAAAGATGTCCAAAACCCAGTGACCTTGTCATTACTTTCTGGTTTTTGAATCACCTCTGGGGCTGGCACTGGAGGCTCTGCAGAAGTGTGGAACTTCTTCCAGGTCCTGAGACCTATTTGGCTGTACTAACATCATTCAAAGCTTAAAAATAAAAATAAAAAATATCAATACCGGCAAAACAGTCTGTTTAATACCCCACACACAGAACAACTAAGCGCATTCACCAAGTAAGTTGAGGCTTCTTCAGAGATGTTCAAATTAATACGATCAAATGTTTAAATATACCTCATGTTAATCCTCAGCGAATCAAAAGCTTCATTCATTAGCAATCGTCACATTTAAAGACATATACTACATAAAATCACAGTCTTACTTAAATGCTTGTGACCTTTATAAAATTTGATCATACCTTAATTTCAAAAATGGCTTTATAGAAATAAAATCATTTAAACAAGGAGCCTTCATGGCATTCAATCACAGCTGCCACTTTGACTCCTTAGCTTCCAACCACACTTTACCATCCCCTCCTCGTTCACTCACCATAACTCGGTCAATAATGAAGAATACAAACTTTTTGAAATTGGTGTATCTGGTAGAATGTACAAAAACAGCACTATGACCATCTTTATTTTTATCGCTCTCAAATGCTCACTAATTCTATCCCTCAACCTTCGAGTCGTCTTCCCAACATAAAACCCGGGACAGGACAGACAGGTAGCCACATACACCACTATTGAAGAACTACAAGTACATTTGCCTGGACAGTATATCGTCCAGGAATCTGTTGTACGACAATATTTTATCCTAAAATTTGGAATTGAAGGCAAATTCCTTTTCCCAATCTAGTAAAACCAAGTTGGCGAAAATGGGAGCACATTTGACTCCCATAGCCACTCCCACCACTTGGTGAAAAATTTCACCTTCAAATGTGAGGAAGTTGTTTTTAAGTACCACCTCCATGAAATCCACTAATAATTCCACAGTTTCACTGTTCAACTTGATAATACTCACAGTGCTGTTTCTGAATATTTCAATATCCCTCCCATGTGGGATAACTGAAAACAAATTGATGACATCTGTCGTCAATAAACTGTATTTGAACAATTCAATGTTCCTAAATTTTGCTAATCTTTCAAGGAAATGTCATGAATCTCTGATGATGTGCTCCACTTCTTTCACTAAAGGTCCAACTTTTCCATCTACCCGCGCTGCCAGTGGTTCAGTATTGGACCCTTTGGCAGCAACAATAGGTCTAAAAACTGGATTTGTTACACTTTTGTTGGTCTTGGAAATCCCAAAAATATGTGGAATTACTGGGTTCATCACTGTTAGAAACTGTTTGTACCTTTCATCAATTTTACCATGTAAAAGTTCTTGGGTCAATATTATATCAATCCATGCATAGGCCCTGTTGACCTCATGCCTAGACTCCCTCTGATATGTTAAACTGTCATTTAAGATACCATCCATACTGGCTGAATAATCAATTTGCCGCATGATCACAACTCCCCCCACCCTTATCTGGGGTCATTATTCCTAAATTTTTGTAAACTGCCAATGTATATAACAGTTGGCTCTCTTCTTTTGTTAAATTGTGCTCAAACTTCTTGTTAACCTTAATCAAATTCCGAATTTCTCTTTCACACAACATTTCAAACAAATTAATTTCTGAATTCGGGGGGGGGATAAAAATGCTCTTACATCAAAGGTTGAACTTCCGACCAGTTGGTCTCTCTACCTTGAAAAAACATTGTAAGATTCAGCTATCTGGTATATAACTTTAAATTCAATATGGTCTCAGCCACATCAAGCCCAGAACTTGGGATAAAGGACATTCCCTTTTTTAAAAGATTGAAATACTGACTAGTCAATTATATCTCAGTGTAATTGTAAATGGTGAACCCATCTCTAACAAAGACTTCACATACCAAACCTTGGTCATTATCGAAGTCTAGGTTGTCAATAATATTCCCCCAAGTACCTGGATAATTAATCAATTCAAATTCCTGGATTGTTTGCCCTTCCTGGTTCTCCCCCAATAATAGTTGTTCCCCTGAGTCCTGCCTTGCACGTTGTTCGGGTAATTGTATTCTTTCATATTTGCCTGATTCCTCAGGTGCTCCGACCTCCTGAGTGAATCCTCCTGTAAAAAAACACCGGCCCTTTGACGATTTCCATCATTCCCATTCGCACTATATTCATCACTTCTATTGATATTTTCATCAAAATTATTCCTAGCATTCCCACCCAACACCTTCTGAATGCTACGATAAGCTTCATTATTTTTATATTCATTCTTGTCCCGAACAAGTTTACGCTGCTTAATTGCTAAATTCTTCTTAACAAATTTATCAACATCCTGCAGTACTTTATTGTAATTGGCCTGGTAAGGCTCAAATAATGCATCATTAATAATACTCTGATTGAGTTCCGTAATCTGTTTTTGTTTTACCGGTTTCGGCATTTTTTCTTTTTATTTTCTCATTTCAGTGGCCTTTTTGGCTAGTGTTTGGAATTATCATTCAAAGCTTCTTTCTCTGAGAATGCTTGGAGTATCTTCCTGTTAAGCAGGTTTCTCTCTTGACTATATGCAGCCTTCGGGTCTAAAAAAATGGTCTTGTACATTTTAAGATATGCAGTGCCATCTTTCATTCAGAACTTGCAGGGAAGGTGTGATGATATGAGGTATTGCCAGCTATGCTAGGAGAAGCAGGGGTAGTGGATGTGTAACATATGCCAGCATAGCTAGCTGGAGTTGTATTAAGAGTTGTACGACATTTGTGCATCAGACTGATTTCTACAGCTGCTTGTGTTGAAAATGTATTTGTAAAGTTGCCTGTGTTAAAAAGTATACCACCATGGGTCCTGCTGGACAGAAAAAGAAGTATACCTATATGTCAGACTGTATGGTAACTATTCATAGGTTCATAGGTTCATAGGATCATAGTTTGGTACTAGGCTATTGGCCCTAAGGCCTATACAAGCCTAGCCATAACAATTCCCTGGCTATTTCTTCCCACACTATTTACTTCCCTGGACCCCTGTCTAGCAGGGCACCTGACATGATCCCCGTGGTGAATTTCCTTTATTGCATCCAACCATCAAGGTTCCTTTTGAAGAAGGCCAGTGAGGCACTCTGCTTGACATGTATTGGCAGTCTATTCCAGAGTCTGGGGAGTCTCTGGGTCAGGAACCTATCCCTCCAGCATGTTTTGTTTATTGTGATGGCAAGGTTTAGATCCCTGGAGCGTGTGGCTCTGAGGGATTGGGATATCTTTAAGTGTAGCATGTCCAACAGCTCTGGGTTTGACATGGCCTTGTATGTTAAGCAGAGATCGCCTCAGAGTAGACAATATGCGACAGAGTATAGCTGGAGTTTTTTTAAGGTGGTCAGCATAGGGCATCTGCTTTAGACCTGTGATTCTTTTAGTGAGGTATTTCTGTGGCCTTTCCAGTTGTTGCAGATGTCTTGAGCGGTACATACCAAATGGGGTGTTCTATTCTATAATGGGTCTAATGAGGGATGAGTATAGTGGGACAATGACCTCCTCTTTTCTGGATGAAAAGCCCTTAGTGATGAGGTGTGCCACATAGAAGGATTTCCTGACTGTTGTGGCGATGTGGTTATTGAAGGTGAGACCACTGTCCAACTGTGTCCCTAAGTCTCTTATCACACTTTCGGTGTTTAGTGTACAGCCACCTATGTGGTAATTCATGGGTACATGTTTTCTCCCAAAGGGGATAACTATACATTTCTTGGCATTCAGCTTGAGCCCATGGCTCTGGCACCAAGCATCTGTTTCTGTAAGGCCCTTTTGTAGAGTATCCACATCCTTTGGGGATTCAATAATGGCACCCAGCTTACAGTCATCTGCAAACTTTGTTAGCCAGAGTCTACTTTTACAGTGTGGGTTCTGTTAGTAAGCCAACTGGCAACCCATCGAGTGACATAGGGATTAATGCCCAGCTTAGTACGTTTATCTATGATTCCAGAGTGGGGGATGGTGTCAAAGACCTTGGCAAGGTCCAGATAGGCTGTGTGGACTGCCTTACTCTCGTCCATGGCTCTGGAGACTGATTCAAAGATGTCAATCAGATTCAGGAGACAGATCGGCTCTTCATGAACCCAAACTGGGTGGGGTCCAGTGTTTTAAAGTTGCCAATGTCTTTGTTTATAAGTTCCATGATAATACGTTCCATGGCCTTGCAGATTAGGCTTGTCAGACTGATGGGGCGTTAGTTCCCAGGATCCAAGGTGAATTCCCCCCTTGTGGAGTGGGATAACTATAGCTGTGCACCACTCAGTGGGCACGAAGCCTGAGATGAGGGTATAATTAAACATGACACTTTGGTGAGGTACCAGTTCATTTTGTAGTTCATGTAGTACACAGCCCGGGATGTCATCTGGTCCCATGGATGCTGTATTATTAGCTTTGGAGAGTGCGTTTTTTACCTATATGGCTGTTACTGCCAGAATTTGGCAATCTTCCAGTATTGAGATGGGCCATTTAGGTGGTGAGAGGGGGTGAAATTGGCACTGAATCGATCAGCCAGGATATTGGCAATATCCTTGGGATCAGTATATTTAATGCCATTCTGTTGTAGCTCAAAGCAGATCTGAGCATTGCCATTTAGATTCTTGACATAGTTATAGAATGCCTTGTGGTTGTCTTTGGAATCTTTGGCAATTTTATTAACTAGCTTTGGACAATTTTATGAGGGATCTCAGCTTCTTACTGAGGCTGGTAAGGGAGTTTTTTGCATCTTAGGATTTTCCTCTTTTCTGCAACAGTTTCTTCCTTTTGTTGTAAAGTTTGTTTATTGCAGAAAACCACCAGATTGGCTTTCTTTTTTGGAGGAGAGCATCTTGGTTCTATTTGGGATGGCACGACATGCATGAGTGGATGTGCTTGTACAGTGCCTTAGGGTAGGACTCAGCAGTCGTACTTTCAGTTCCCGTCTGCATGGGTGTCATGAAGTTTGTAATTTCTGACTTGAGTAGCATGAAGTTGGCTTTGGAGAAGTTTTTTATGGAGGTTTCCTTACTGAGGGATGGGGGTGGGATGTGGATATTAAGGGTGATTAGCTTATGGACTGACCTGACCAACAAGGTGGTGACCATAGGTGTGGAGCTTCAGTTTCCCATGTAGGTAATGACCAGGTCTAGGATATTGGAGCCCCTGGTGGGACTATGGATTAGTTGATCCAGGGCATTGGAATTTATGAATTCCAAGAACCGTTGGGCAAAAGTTTTGGTACACGAGTAGTTTTTCTAGTTATAATAGAATAATAGCGGAAACCAGCTGTGATGCACGAAAAAACTTTAATAAACAACTACTGAGTGCTTTCACCCGCCACAATGCAGGTTTCATCAGAGTAACAAGTTAATTGAAGCAGCAATTCATTTATACAACCATTGACCAATGAAAATAGTCCATTCATTTCATATGTAATTAGCAAATCTTATATCTTGACATGTAAATAATCACTTCGAAATACTATATTGTTTGTAGGGCTTGACCACTATACTACAAAACTATATTAAAAAGTAGACATTACTTCAAATTCTTATAATATTTTAATAAATAACATTAATATTAATAAATAAATATTATGTCAACAATTAATTACTAATAACTAATTCCAAAAATATATAAATATAAATATAATCATAAATATAATATAAATATAAATATGAATATAAATATATATATATTATTTAAAAATATGTATAAAATAAATGTACATATATATTAAATACATACTATTAACTATATTAAAATGTAATAAAAATGTAATAAAAATGTATATCAACCTAAATAATGTGTGCATTTAATTTTAACTTACTAGAAATCGAAATTTGCTCATTTATACATGGAAATCACCGAGTATTAGGTTGTTTAGTTGTATATTAATATTTTCCAGTATGTTTAGAAAGGTGTAGTGAGAATCTTGGGGCATGGTGGGGGATCTGTAGTAAGCTACAATTTGGATTGCAGTCTTACCTAGTGTTAGTGGAGAATTTCAGATGCATTGTGTTGGGCAAAGAACCTGGTGGTGTGAATATCCTTGGTGAATATGGACACTCCTCCACCTTTAGTGTTTCGATCCTGGTTTGGTGGCCAAAAAGTATGGTAAGAGTTGTAGCCTGGTATTGCAGGGGTGCTCTCTGGATCCTTGAACCAGGTCTCAGTTACTGCACAGAATCAATGTTTTCCATTTTTAAGAGTACCTTGAGAGAATGCATTTTGAGGTTTAGACTTCTAGCATTGAGTAGCATTAGCTTCAGATTTTGCATGCTTGTACCTGTTACGGTGGTGGTTTTGTCCTTTGAACCTTGCCTAAAAAAGGCACTATAAGGGTGGCAAGAGCCTTAGCCAGTAACCTGAACCCCAGGGGTGATAGGTGCAGACCATCTCTGGCAAAGCATCGTGGTCTGTCGATCATGTCGTCCCAGGCAGACAGATACTGGATCCCCTTTGAATGACACCAGAAGCTTAGCCAATTGTTGAAGTCAATCATTTTGTCCTTATATTGTGGTATCATTCTGGGCGAAGGCAGGATGCTACTCAGGGCTAGGGTCATACCCGCCTGGGCCACATGATCCAAGAGCTTTTCCATGTCTCTTTTTGTGTAGTCCAGGGAGGTATGTCTCAAGTCATTCACTCCAACATAGACAATGACAGAGTCATATTTGTACTTGTTGTAGAGTGACTTCAGTGCAGGAGTTATGTGGCGTATCCTAGCACCCGACAGGCAGCTCAATGTAATTTTCTCCTTGTTCAGCCTGGTGAGTGGGACATCAGTATGCCTGACTATAGTGTTACCTATGACTAAAGTGTTAGGTACGGTGTCTTGCCTTAGGGGCTGTTGCTGGGTGGCACACTGGTGTTGTGAGCTATGTGACACTTTGGTTGTGATTGGTGTTTGTTTGCATTTCAGCTTCAAAGGTCCTTGTTGCTTGGGCAGGTTACAGTTAAGGGCCTTCACATATATAGATTTAGTGTTGCTATGTTTGGGTATTGGTGTGAGTTTAGAAGGGCTATGTGTGGCTTGAAGTGTAGTGCGGGTATTAACCTTCTCCCCTTGACTGTCTAGCACAATCTTGGATGAAGAGCACTTTGCTTCCAGTTTGGCTATGTAAGTGCATCTCTCACAGGTTGTAGTGTTGGGTGGTAGGAGGACAGGGTTGTCTGTGTACATGAGGCAATTGCTGCATTGCCCCAGTATGTCCAGATTCACCAGGTGGACAGGAGAAATCAATGGAAGCTGACCCTTGGACATGCCTGGTTTGGTGCTTTTTTTTTGAAAAGTACAGGAGCTGTTTTTCCTTACCTTAGCAAGGTACTTTGCAATTATAGGCTATTTAGTGCCTATGATTAATTTCTCCTTATTAATAAGGAGAGTTGATTGCTTGTATCAGTTTAAGGCTTCCTATTACTTTCCAGCAGGTTTTAGAGCAAGTGCTAGTCACAGGGAAGTTTAACGGTAAAATGAAAAAAAATGGTTTATCCTAAACACTGCAATGCGCACTAGAGAATTTAGATGTGAAAGTAGGTAACTTAAGTTATACCTGTCTAAAAAGTTAAGTTTTAGTGGAGAGTCACTATTTTGGAAACAGTAAGATAGATTGAAAGGGGATGATCACTTTTGTATTTCAGTACTATGGAATACAATAGAATGGACAATAAATTTAAATAGTTGAAGGGGAGTGATTCTAGAAAATGATAATTTTGTGCTTAGACAAGCCAGTGAAACCAGAGAGGAAATTAGATAAATGGTCAAATTAACATAAGAAGCAGGCAACTAAAAAGACAGTGGTATTTAAGAACACAACAGTGACAGGGCCGGGAAAAATTTCCGGCTGACACAAGAGACAGAGCTGTGGTATATTTTGAAGTTTTAATATGCAGTTAAAAGCAGAACACAAGCAAAACACAAGGTAAAGAAAACAAATCACAGCACTCAAATTATAAAAAGGCAATAAACTAATGCAAAATACAACAAATAAAAAGCACATCAACCTTTCCCACACAGCAAAGGGTAGCAGAGTCTGAGTGAGCCTTTACTTGAAAAGAATACATTGTAACAGAGGATACTGGAAGAGAAGAGGTTAATCTCAGTCCAGCTAACTTTGAAAAATAGTTTGAAATTAAATTTCTTGGTATAAGCCATAAACATTGTATCTCACAGGTCTCAATGCAGCCAGAGATAAAAAGTCTGTACTAGGAAGCCTTCTGTATTGTCTTTAGCAGTGAACTAATCGCTACTCTGAAAGGGTAGAAGTTTGAAATTGTTTTATGACTTCCAGAAGCTGCAACACATTTTAGCAAAGCTTTAGGTGTGTAAGATAACTCATCTGTGCTAAATCCTGACACCTTCTAGTAAAGGGGTACTATAGGAACCAAAGTCAGATGATCATATGTATGTGATGTCATTGTGTAACCCAATATAAAAATTATTTTTTATACCACATGAGACAGTCTCAGAGCAGCATGGTTTTGTAACCTGACAAAGAAGGATCTCTCACCCACTTCATCTTATATTGCTTTAGCAAGTAACCAGGGAAAAGTAATTCTTTACATCAGTCAGGAAAATATAGTGAGATTAGTTAAGTACTGTTTTCTTGTATCTGTGTGAATCTGTCCATCTGGGTTATTTTTAATATTTCCTGTGATTGAAACTCTGGTGTTTATTGTAACTAGATATTTAGTATTTTCATGTTCTTTTATTGTTTATTATGTGGTGGTGGTGCTGCGGTAGCGTTGTCTCCTCACAGTAAGACGTTGTCTTGTTCGATTCTCAGCTAAAGCGTCTTCTGTGTGGAGACATGCGTGAATGGGCATACCTTCATTGAAGGTTGTGTGTCAGGGCTGGCAACTCGGCACGTAAAAATATGCTGACAATCATTAGCGGACCGGAGTTCCTCTGTGGTGACCCCTAACTGGGAAAAACCGAAAGACACAACAACAACAACAACAACAACATTAAATACATTTAAGCATATCATTATGGCTGGTCCTTTAGAGAATATTTTGACCCTTAAGAGTACTTATATTTATTTGGTGACACTGTGGTCTCTCCTGAAAGCCTTGCTGTTTGGTCAATATTGCCATTTTTATTGGTATTAATTTCACTCAGTATAATTGGGTACCCTTGTAAGAGCCTTAGGGTAGCTGGCTTTGGAGTGTCTGGTGACAGTAACTGCCTTACAGTCTGGGCAGAGGGGCATAGCTAATAAATCTTTGCCAGCCTTTCCTGGGTCTGTGCGTGTGCGTGCGTGTGTGTGTGTGTGTGTGTGTGTGTGTGTGTGTGTGTGTATGTGTGTGAGTGTGTGTGTGCGTGCGTGTGTGTGTGTGTGTGTGTGTGTGTGTGTGTGTGTGTGTGTGTGTGTGTGTGTGTGTGTGTGTGTGTGTGTGTGTGTGTGTGCGCGCTGCTTGGAGCAGGGACACAGAGCACTGGTTTCATAGAGAGAGTGGTAGAGGACTTGGATTGGACACTCAGCTGAGGACTCAACTCTACACCTGTGCCAGTGGGGAGTCTTACTGGGGGCCTGGTGAGACAGAGAGGGAAACTCAGCCCCCAGACTGAATGTGTTCCCTGTGTGCTCTTAAGGGAAATTGTACTTGATGCAGACAGCTGCATCTGGAAACACTGTGTGTATCTATTTTTGTTCCAAGTGAACATCCCTCACTGGTGTCAGTGGTGAGGATTCAGGCTCCTTGATTACTGGCCCAGAGGAGGGGACATCACAGAGACAATACATAAAAGGAAAGTAGGAAGAAATGTTATTGTACTGAAAATACCAGAAAGTCAAAAACCTCTAAAGCATTGACTTTTCCAAGCTAGTGTCCATGATTCTCACAAAAACAAAAACAAACAAACAAATTAATTAATTACTAAAGAGGAAGGGGACCCCACTTACCTAGAAGCTAATCCAGTGAAGCAGTACACACCAGCTATCAAGAGATCATCAAAACTAACATATACCAGCTAAGAAAATTAGCTGACTATCCTGAATGTGCTTATTTAGTGGCTTCATCATTATGTAATTTTCCATTTTTTTTGTTATGTAAACTGACTGGCCTTACTCTATTAAAGCACCTCTGACTGAGAAATCCACATATAACTTGTTCCCATACATGTAAGACCCTTAAAACTCTGCCTTTGTCAGGCAATGAACAAAATTAAATATGATAATAGCTATTATCCTCCATAAATATTCTCTCCTTATAGTGAACTAATCTGTAGCCCCTTCCTAAGGGAATTACCTGTGTGATAACAGCAATGAAGAAACTATTAATCCCCTATTCACTTATTGTAATGCATACCAAGAGAGCAGTGAACTATCCTAATGTCTTAAAATGATTACCACAGAAATGTGAAGTATCAGACTGCAATGACTAACTTTAGAGTTAATGCAATATTATAACCTCATTGTATGATTCCATCTTTTTTATTTGTTAATAGTTTTCCTCTCCTTCCTCACAAATCAGATGTGAAAATATTGCTACTTCAATAACTAAGGGGATCTCCGGAGGCTCTGCTGGTGACTAAAATGCACATAACACATCTTATGACTGAGATACTTAAAATGGGGACTCTACCTTTGAGTGGAGCCAAATTAGGAAGGAATTTGAATCCCAGATATACTCAGATATACTCTAAACCCCAAAACATAAAGGGAACATGACAATCAAGGGTGACTTCTGAAGAATGTGGAAAAATATATCAGTGCATTAGACAGTGTATAGATTTCATATGTTAGCGAGTGTACCAAGAAACTCATGAAAAGCACCCAATGAGCAACCTGCCAGAATCACCAAAATAAACACACATGAGAACATTGCTTCTATAACTTGGAAAGTTGCCCAATTGTTACTGCCAGTAACAATTTGCAGTACCCATGTATCTGGGGAAAGGAGCTTGAACTCAGCTGCGTCTTAAATTGACACCATTTATCTAAGATCATTTATGACATTGTGATCTGTAGTGAGAGTAAGGAACAGGTAGAGTGGACCCTGGAGAGATGGAGATATGCTCTAGAGAGAAGAGGAATGAAGGTCAGCAGGACTAAGACAGAATATATGTGTGTGAAAGAGGGGAGGATAGAGGAATGGTGAGGATGCAAGGAGTAGAGGTGGCAAAGGTGGATGAGTTTAAATACTTCGGGTCAATAGTTCAGAGTAACGGTGAGAGTGGAAGAAAGGTGAAGAAGAGAGTACAGGCAGGATGGAGTGGGTGGAGAAGAGTGTCAGAAGTGATTTATGACAGACGAGTACCTGTAAGATTGAAAGGGAAGGTCTACAAGAGGGTAGTGAGACCAGCTATGTTATATGGGTTGGAGACAGTGGCATTGACAAAAAGGCAGGAGTCTGAGCTGGATGTGGCAGAATTAAAGATGTTAAGATTTGCAATGGGTGTGACAAGGGTGGACAGGATTAGGAATAAGTATATTAGAGGGTCAGCCCAGGTTGGAAGGTTTGGAGACAAAGCCAGAGAGGCATGATTACGTTGGTTTGGACATGTGCTGAGGAGGGATGCTGAGTATATTGGGAAAAAGATGCTAAGGATGAAGCTACCAGGTAACAGGAAAAGAGGAAGGCCTAAGATAAGGTTTATGGATGTGGTGTGACAGAACAAGATGCAGAGGACAGGAAGAAATGGAAACAGGTGATCTGCTGTGGCGACCCCTAACAGGAACAGCCAAAAGAAGATGATGATGATCTAAGATCATTTATGAGGATCTACAACCACTTTTGAAGACACCAGCCATAAGGAAAAGCCTGCATACTCCATGACTCTGGACCGATAACACCCAAAACAAGTGCCACTACCCCTGAATCACCTTAAGTAATTCCCTTCAGCCTCTAAGCATGAGACAAAGCCAAAATAATGAGAAAAAAAAACAAAATGGTGGTTATATTGTTCTTAAATTTAGAAAGTTGCTAAAATAAAGGTGAGGTGTTAATATGCATTTCCTGAAATATGTGGAGTCTGAAACTGAAATGCTTGACATCCTATGGTGACTTAAACCATTGATAATTTGTCACAAAACCACAAACATATAAGGATCAGACCAAAAATATGAGGCATAAACTACCATTGAGCAAATACTCCTTTGCATGAAATACTCTCAAAAGCCAACAAAAAACAGACATTCAACAAAAGTCTGACAGATAGCAACTAAAATAACAACACAATTAATCTAACTATGATTGGGCTCGAACCCGGGCCACTACTTCCCCAGCAAAGGCTTCACCACAAGGCTAATAAACAAATCATTCTTTAAAATCAAATAACCTACCTAAATGGTTGCTGATGGATAGCTCCGTTAAAGGAAAAGAGCAAGCTTCCATAGTTCTTTCCTTCAAATTGGCCACCAGAGTGAAGGTCACACAGGAAGTGGGGATTTAAATCCTTTCCCTGAGCACCACCCCCTGCATATCTCATCCTGAGGACAACCTGTCTTATGGCTAAGCCCTGATTGTAACTAGTTGCCTCTGCTACTGTTCAGTATCATGTTAAGCAGGCAGAAATGTGATTTTAATTCTTCTTTATTGTTTACTTTTTTTACTTCTATCTGCTTGCCTTGGTCAGAGGGAAAGCTTCTTAGGTCCATATGAAGTAGGGTCTATATTATATTATTGCACGTTTACAAAAGTGAACGATAATTAATCAACCCCATGTAAGCGAAAGCTTACAATGTCAAAACCTCAGAACAGCGATTTTTTTCCAAGGGAAAAAATCGCTGTAGCAAAATTAAAAAATAAATAAATAAATAAACTTTAAAACATTTCATAATGTGGGGGGCAAAGCCCCTCAACATGGGGGGGCTGTGGCCCCCACACCCCCCCCAACTTAAATATGACAACTCCGAGATCACACTAGAGTGCCGTAAATGGCAAAGTAACAAAAGCAGCCAAGCAAATTCTTTCCCTGTGAAAGAATTTGCTAAAAAGCCAGTTCACTATTTTGTCTTTTCACTCTTTTTAGTTTGATCAAGATACATTTGACAAATGTAATAGGGAACCATGAGGCATGCAGTCCAGGTGATCATTAAGGAGTCTAGCCCAGATTCCCAGTTGCTTCCAATTACTGTCTAGTTAAATGTCTTGCTCAGCTACAGAAAACAAGCAAATTAAAGTGGCAGGTCATCAAAAAGTCAGACTGTGACTATTAAGTTACTTTGAGGTCTTCAGCAAATCAGATAACTAAGACACGTGTAATGCAGAATAAATTGTCAGTAGCATGTGAATTACTCAGGTATTTATGACGAGGTATAGGGGGTATGAACTAGTAATGAACTGTGAAACTACTCTACCAAAGCTGATATATTTCTTACAAGACTGTATTTCAATGCCATGGCCTACCTCTATGCCATAAAGAACATATCACTAACCTTTAAAAATTAGAACAAAGGGTTAGTGAGTTGGACATTTTTTTCTTATTAGGATAGAATGACTTCACATAATTTACCCTAGAGTGTTATTTAGTAATGGATGTACTTCAAAAGGTATAATTTTATGAAAACAATAAGCAAAACTATGAGAAGCAAAGCTAAAAGTGAAAGGAAATAAAAACACACTATATCATAACAAGAGTAGTTGATATGCATCTCAGAGGGAGCTAAAACCATTTAAATACACAACATTCATATCCATATCCATATAAACTGCAGGTTCAAGTTGCTCTATTAGCATTAACTTATACCCTATTACTTTTTGCCCCTAAAAATACTATGTTTTTGTGAAAATGCATATTATTAAGAGACAAAAACAAGTCTTAATAGCATGCATCTGTAATACATGGCTCTCAACTGACCTTGATTTTGTAGAATGTTCCTGATTTTACATCGTATTTTTGTCAGACCCTTGCAACATGTTTCATTTTTTGTTAAATCATTGAGGATTGCAATCAGTCAGTAATGGCAGACATTAAACAGTTTCCTATTACTTATTGTTCAGAAAAAATGCATGTTGACAGGAAACATGTTGAGGTGGTAGAATTTTAAAACAATTAACAGAATATATAACAATTGTTTCAAATTTAGGGCCTTTGTCACTTCATTATGTTTGGTTGTGTCCCAAATTGTTGAATGAAGAAGCTGAAAGGAATGTTCCTAGAGATTTTTAATGTTGCCTCTGTGATAAGCAAATTAAAGACAACCTCAAAGCTCTCCATCTTGTTATGCCAAATGTGGATATATTGAAATTCTCAATTGTTTTGATAGCTTTATGTATAGTTAAAAAAATAATAGCAATTTCAGGAATACTTCTGGAGTCATTCTTGCTAATGACAAGTATATAGAATTAATAAGCAATTGATTTGAAACATTACACACATAAGTTAAACTTTCATTATATCTTGGATGGAACTGAATGCAATAATAACAATAGTAAGTTTGGATTTAAAAAAAGATCCATAGTTAATCCAGTGTTACATCAGACATTGCAAGTATTTAATGATTTGTGTGAAAGTGATTTAAGGACCCTGTCAGCTAGCAAATCAAGCATTAAGTATTTTAATTTCATGTTAAAAGAAAAAAAAATAATTTAGATTTAAGTAGTAATAATGGTATTAAAATTATGAAAGCTGACAAGGGGAATAGTATAGTCATTATGAACATACAGGATTACATTGATTCTATGAAATGTTTATTGGAAGATAAAAGTTGCTATGATGTGTCTCTTCAAGCTATTAATTACAGTTTACCAACAATTAATATGTTATTAATAAACTTAGTAGACCAACATTAGATTATTTGTGTCTTGCATGAATTTCGTAAAGTGGCTCATCCAAAGATTATGATATTATTTGACTTACCAGAAATCCATAAAAATTCCACAGTTTCCCTTTAGACCTATAGTGGTGGTTGATTTTTATAAAACATAGACACTATCTTTCTTATTAGATGTTGTTTTAAATTCTATTGTGCAAAATGCTGCTTATTATCTAAAGGATGCATTGGTTCTTTTAGATATTTTACAGAGTTACATGTTTGTAGGAAACAAATCAATGATTTTTACCTTAGATGTGGTATTAAGCAAGATATTGGAATTAAGTTCATCATAAATAACCTTTCTAAGTATAATTCATTTGATAATTATTTTATAAATACTATTTGTTTTTTGTTAGAGATTGTTCTTGATAACATTTTTTTGTCTTTGATGGTGTTTTCTAGAAACAGAACAAAGGGGTGGCTATGGGTGCCAGAGTTGCTCCAGTTGTTGTAAACTTTGTCATATCTTGGTGGAAATTAGAATTTTTGGTACAAAATCCACTTTTTGCCAAAGTTAACCAATATAGATGTTACACTGATGATTTTTCTTTTAGAATGGTACTTTAGATGAGCTACACCTTACCACTGATTGTCTATCTTCCACCTTGGGAAATTATGGGAGGACTGTTCAGTTTTTGGATTTATCTATAAGTTTTGATTATGTCAATAACACATTACAAAGTAATATTTTCAGAAAAGAAACTTTTGCAAGCAATTATTTATGTGCCAGTAGTCAATGTTAACAATTCATGAAAAACAATGTTGTTCATGGAAAGTTTATCAGATTGAGTAGACTGGTAAGTGACAACATTGATTTTTCAGATGGGATAATAGTTCTTAAAAAATATTTTTGAGTAGTGGTTTCAAAGACAAATTGTTAAATCACATTATTGTGAAATTAACAGAAAATGACACACTAAGGTTGGTCTAAATTTATTAGTGGGTCTTTTCAGTTTGAATAAACCTTATGACAGACAAAGTTGTTTTCATAGAGCCTTTCCTTTGCCAATTTCTACAGATGTTAGTGGCATAAAAGATATTATCACAAACAATTGAACGATTATAGTCAGTAATAAAGACTTGATGGAGGAGGCTGGAGAAAAAAACTTTGTTCTCTTATAAAAGATCAAAGAATATCAAGTCTTTTTTGAATAGAACATAAGGATTAACAATTTTAGAGAAGGCAGTTTTGGAACTTTCAAATGTGGGCATTGTAAGCAGTGTTGGTATATATCTGAAGGTTCCTGTATTTACATCAAACACTTGGAGATGCAGGTTTGGGCAAAGAAGAGATTCACATGTCAGACTGAAAGGGTTGTATATTTTATTCAGTGCACGTGTTTTTATATTGTCAAGAGATCAGAAAGTTATGCAGAAAAATTTATGAGCATCAATGAGCAATTAAGAATACAGATGAGAAAAATGCTCTTGTAAAACACGTTCCTACTTGCAAAATGTTTAGAAAGTTTTCTTTTTTTGTTCTTGATCATATCCTGTTAAAATATCACTATGTGGAGACATTAATGCTCTTTTAGAAAGCAAAAAAAAAAAAAGTGGCACATCAGCTTGCATCGGACAAATGGTCAGGTTTAAATGAGTTCATAAATATTAAATGCTTTTTTAAGAGTACAGAGGATTTAATTGTTTGATTGTTGTTTATTTATTTTTTTAGTATCTGAACAGTTTTTGTTAAAAAATATGCTTTTATTATCACTGTTTACTTGGGTGCTTTGTATTTGCTCATTGTTATTAACTGATCATGTGACTTGCACTTGTATCCATCTTTTTCTGAGTTCTGATGAAGTTCTAGATTAATATTATTAAATAGAGTAAAGGTGCTAAACAAATTCATTAGTGGTTTGGCTGTCTGTGTCACTTGCTAGTTTGAATGGTCTTTTCAGTTTCAGAAGTTTTTCTACATTCAAAGATGCCTTTTTGTTATTTGTCTCTGGTTATTTTGCATTTAGGAATAATTTGGTAATATTGCTTTAGCTCACTGAATAGACTGTTTTTAATGCCAAACATTGGCATTACCAGTTTTAGGATTTTGGTTAAACTCTGCGTTCTGAATTATTGCCTTGCTTGTTGTTATGGTAAAATAGTTGCATGACTTGATTACTTGAATATTATCTGCACTGGTTTGCTTTTGCCATAAAAGATAAATGTCAGTGAAAAAGGAGTATACAGTAATAATATATTAAGTTATTTTGAGTAATGTATCTACTGTGTATGCTCACAACTTAAAAACTAGCATCACACTAGTTCAGTTAGAAGAGTTTGTAATTTATATCTTGAGTGCACATATTCTTGTAATATGTAAAACTGAGCTGCTCAGTTTTAGAGCAAGCCTCCCTACACCCCTGAACTTATATATACCAACTTTGAGATCATCATGCCTCAGAGAAAAAGGAATATTCCAAGAAATAGCATCTCAGATGTGGTATATGTAAGCCTGGTCTTTTGGCCATTCAGTCTGCATGATTCAGGACTCCCTATAGCGGGTCCCAACACTTCACTGTGAAGTGTATTACCTAACATGTCTTTTGATTAATTATGATACTACATCAACTATGATGTAGTTATTAATGTCTTTTATTGTTATGGAACTTTTATGCCTAGGCCTCCACTGAAAAGTGGTCTTGCACTGTCCATTCCCAAAATACTGGTAAACAAATTTAAAAATAAACAATCAAGCAAGCAAATAAATAAATTAACATTATACGTTACTCATTCAGATAATATATGTCGGTATTGATCACTTGTCGGTGACAGATAAAGGCATGTTGCTTTGGAACACTACCTGGGTTTCATGATTTTTGGAAATAATTGTGACTGAGCTCATTAATGAAGTTTTAAGACTACTATTTTTCTCTGTTTTTTGTTTGGTATTGTACAAATAGATACCCCAGAATGAAATCTTGTGGGGCATCACAGACTAACTCAGAGTGCTCTTCAACTGGCTACCATTTTAGAGAAGGCAGTTTTGGAACTTTCAAATGTGGCATCGTAAGCAGTGTTGGTATATATCTGAAGGTTCCTGTATTTACATCAAACACTTGGAGATGCAGGTTTGGGCAAAGAAGAGATTCACATGTCAGACTGAAAGGGTTGTATATTTTATTCAGTGCACGTGTTTTTATATTGTCAAGAGATCAGAAAGTTATGCAGAAAATTTTATGAGCATCAATGAGCAATTAAGAATACAGATGAGAAAAATGCTCTTGTAAAACACGTTCCTACTTGCAAAATGTTTAGAAAGTTTTCTTTTTTTGTTCTGGATCATATCCTGTTAAAACATCACTATGTGGAGACATTAATGCTCTTTTAGAAAGCAAAAAAAAAAAAAGTGGCACATCAGCTTGCATCGGACAAATGGTCAGGTTTAAATGAGTTCATAAATATTAAATGCTTTTTTAAGAGTACAGAGGATTTAATTGTTTGATTGTTGTTTATTTATTTTTTTAGTATCTGAACAGTTTTTGTTAAAAAATATGCTTTTATTATCACTGTTTACTTGGGTGCTTTGTATTTGCTCATTGTTATTAACTGATCATGTGGCTTGCACTTGTATCCATCTTTTTCTGAGTTCTGATGAAGTTCTAGATTAGTATTATTAAATATAGTAAAGGTGCTAAACAAATTCATTAGTGGTTTGGCTGTCTGTGTCACTTGCTAGTTTGAATGGTCTTTTCAGTTTCAGAAGTTTTTCTACATTCAAAGATGCCTTTTTGTTATTTGTCTCTGGTTATTTTGCATATAGGAATAATTTGGTAATATTGCTTTAGCTCACTGAATAGACTGTTTTTAATGCCAAACATTGGCATTACCAGTTTTAGGATTTTGGTTAAACTCTGCGTTCTGAATTATTGCCTTGCTTGTTGTTATAGTAAAATAGTTGCATGATTTGATTACTTGAATATTATCTGCACTGGTTTGCTTTTGCCATAAAAGATAAATGTCAGTGAAAAAGGAGTATACAGTAATAATATATTAAGTTATTTTGAGTAATGCCTCTACTGTGTATGCTCACAACTTAAAAACTAGCATCACACTTGTTCAGTTAGAAGAGTTTGTAATTTATATCTTAAGTGCACATATTCTTGTAATATGTAAAACTGAGCTGCTCAGTTTTAGAGCAAGCCCCCCTACACCCCTGAACTTATATATACCAACTTTGAGATCATCATGCCTCAGAGAAAAAGGAATATTCCAAGAGATAGCATCTCAGACGTGGTATATGTAAGCCTGGTCTTTTGGCCATTCAGTCTGCATGATTCAGGACTCCCTCTAGCAGGTCCCAACACTTCACTGTGAAGTGTATTACCTAACATGTCTTTTGATTAATTATGATACTACATCAACTATGATGTAGTTATTAATGTCTTTTATTGTTATGGAACTTTTATGCCTAGGCCTCCACTGAAAAGTGGTCTTGCACTGTCCATTCCCAAAATACTGGTAAACAAATTTAAAAATAAACAAACAAGCAAGCAAATAAATAAATTAACATTATACGTTACTCATTCAGATAATATATGTCGGTATTGATCACTTGTTGGTGACAGATAAAGGCATGTTGCTTTGGAACACTACCTGGGTTTCATGATTTTTGGAAATAATTGTGACTGAGCTCATTAATGAAGTTTTAAGACTACTATTTTTCTCTGTTTTTTGTTTGGTATTGTACAAATAGATACCCCAGAATGAAATCTTGTGGGGCATCACAGACTAACTCAGAGTGCTCTTCAACTGGCTACCAGATTTAGCTCCAAAAGCACTTTCTGTTGATAATTAGGTCTAAGTTTTGTCCTAACTACTGTGATTCTCCTTCACATTGTCTACCTGAACACAGAATGTCAAAAATAACAACTACAAATGTATTTTTAACGGGGGCAAACCTAGTGCACCTACCCCTGAATTTATACATACCAGTTCGATGTTCAAACCAACATGCAGAAGGGAGACATCTCCCAAATAAAGGGAATCATTACTAGCACACACTAAAACATCTCATGAGCAGTGATTTCCTAAGGAAAACAGTGATTGGTCTTGTGCTTCATAGTGTTCTGTTCTTCAGGCTCTTGACAATTCAATAATTTCACCTGAGATACCTGTAGTTCTAACCTTTCAAGCTACCTTTTTCTCTAACTGTCTTTCTCTCCCTTTCTCCATCTCTTTCTTCCTTGTGTAAGGGAAGTCACAGGTCCTCTTTATATTGTGGTCTTGGCAATTTTTGTCATCTCCTGTCATGTTTTCTTCTTTACTTAAAGGTTACTGACATTGACTGGCATAAAGGTGTGTTCACCTTGCTTTTCTGCATGTAACTCAGAATATCTAGTCCACACACATCTCCTACCCAGTTGTATTACACGGATCATCACTGGAGCTTTATCTAGCAAAGTCCAGTCCCATTTGTCCTCTTTGCAATAAATTAGATTCCCCCTGGCTACTTTGAATGATCTCCCCCAGCCTGCATGGAGAGGAGGTGAAAACCATGTTGTGTTAACTACAGTTGTACTCATACTTCTGCTACTAGTTCAGAATCTACAATTTTGACTGTAAGATAATGTAGATATTCTAAATTAAGATAATATGATGGTGAAATGACACACTGTGTGCCTAGTAAGCTATTATAGGGAAAAAGTTATCTTCTTCACCATTTAATATGAAGATGCTACTCTGTCCTATTATGAATTTGCCCATCCCCTTCTATTTGTCCTGTATCCTCTTTAAGGTCCCTGTCAATTCAGAATAAACCATTTAGCTGGATACTATGACCCAAGAGTAAAAACCAAACAGACAAATAAACCAAAAAAGGAAAACAAAAAACTGTTTCTTAGGTCCAGACTAAAGAGAGTAACCTTCAACACCTTCATCTGCAGTTGCTACAGCTGATGGACCCTCCTACCTCTGTCTTTGGGCTTCAGTTCCACACCCTATACTTTTATGAAATGTTACTTGCACTTGTTTAGCCTGGATTGACTTTAGTAATAGTATAATTATATTAGCCCCACAGTATGTTTCAGCAAGTACTCACTATGCTAAAATTACTTTGCAGTATGTTTATTGCATTTATACAGTTCATCTTATCTGCAATTTGTTTCATATTCATAGTTGGGTAAATGCAACTTCACTGTCACTGGGTGAAAATGGATATATGTAACTCAGTTTAGAATACACATTTAATTCTTGCTAGAGTTTGAATAAAATACAGATGTGCATTACATAATCCTACGCATTTGTTTTGGAAAAAACAATTTGAGAAAGACCCACAGAAGAAATGTAATAAAGTGGTTAAACAGTCTGCTTAAAATCATTGGTTTGCATCCCACAGCTTTCATTTATAGGCAGTGTGGCCATGCTAAATCGCATTGCATCTTTATTGATGTGATATGAACCTGTAAACAGAATTCAGCCGTATGTCTTTCTCTTCTTCTTTTTCTTTTTTTTTCTTTCTCATCAGTACTTTGTAGTGATCTGTACTTGCCACTCTGGCCACAAACTTCAAGAGACAAATGAGACCACATTGTCTGGATGGATGGACCGGGGAGGGGGATTCAACTACCGAAGTAGAAACTGTACTTGTTTTTCAAGGAACAGTTCTTTATGTCGTTATTTCCTGTGCAAGAAGCTCATTTAGGACACTTGAATAAGTGACCATCCATTTGCATGAACTATGGACATATACTTTAATATACGAACTTGTGAAAACAAATAGATGCAGAACCTTATGGAAGAACAACGATCCAGTTAATCTTCAGGAAGGCTGCATTCAGCCTCTTTGTAGATACTTTTACACATTATCCTCAGCACTTTGCACTTTTACTAGAACCACATAACCTGCATTCTGGAATCTCCTCTAGAAGCTAAGTGGACCTACTACTACTGACCTAAAATACTAATGTTCTGGTATACATTGTAAGGTAAAAAATAACTTTTTGACATGCATGAAATGATGTTATTTACTGCTGATAAACACTTGTTTAGTGCATAAATGACAGGATGCTTCCTCAGCTTCATTTCTACAATATGGAAGAAGGCTTTTTCTTTTTATGTTGAGGGGTTTTCCTCCAGCATCCTTATTACTAGAGAAGTATGTACTCACATCTCCGTCACATCTTTTTATGATCCACTCCAAGACTGCTTTGTGTACTGGGAAAGGGATCCCTTAGAGTCCCATGTCATGCTGTAAGTACCATCGCACAAATATAGATAGGTCCCCCAGACAAAAAAAAAAGAAAACATGTCAAATCCATCAGGAATTGCAGAACCTTGCTCTGCAAACTGCTGTCAAGGAGAATGTGATATGTATAAATGACAAGCTCATTCACACAGCATGGCCATTAACAAACATGTACCCCTGCAACCCAGAATTCATTACCCAAACTACATAGGACTATAGATGGCATATACCTCAGGGGTAATATATGGCCTGATTTAAATGCGTGCCTCCTTACTTTATCTCAGACATTATAAATTATACTATCTTACAGTAGAATGGTCCATCCAACCCACCGGATGTAGGCAGTGGGCACAGCTAGTCTACTTTCCATCTCTTATCTTCTCTGCTTTCTAGAATTTCTTGAACAGGCATACCTTGTTGTGCCTTATGAGTTCACTTCTAATCTACATTTTTGTTTTGAATGATACCTTGCCATTTGATTAACCTTGAATATGTACAGACTATGCTATAATTTTCTGATGCTGTTTGGTTACCTTTTAAAGTGTTTCAGGTATGCACTTTGAAAAAAAATATATATATATATATGTATAGTATACTTTCACAGCATGTTGTAACATATTTTGTTCTGATTATGTCAATATTGTGTTTTGTTCTGATTATGTCTATATTGTGATGCAGATTTATCCCTGGGAATCTATCACAAATGTCACTTCTCATCAGGATATTCTTTGGTAATTCATGTAAATAAAACATGAATACATAGTACATTAAATAAATGCAAACAGTTACATATGTGAATAAAGCAGAATTATTGCTGATTGCAAAAACAGCCTCTTCTTTTCTTTATGTTCTTCCAAAAAGCATCATAGTCAGGAGCGTATCTCATCATCAGATAGATCCCTAACAAGTCAAACATGTACAGCATTATGGAAGGAAATCATGGCCGCACATTGGTGCAGTCAAAGGTATAACACATGGCATCCAAAGAAACTGCTCTATAAGGAGTGCATGTGTGTGAAACATAAGTAGATGGAGTAAAGTGAAATATCATTTTTCTAGCTGTATCACACTGGCTGATATCAATACAAATTTGAAAGTTTATATGGTCCCAGTATGTGTGAAAGGCATATATAAATATGTGACTTCTATAAATTTTACGCAACTTCACCAGCATAAAAAATGTGGCAGAATTACTCTGAGAAACCATTACCTTCCTTTTTAATGTGTAGAGGACTGTAATGAATCCTTTTTATTGGTATCATGATCATTTTTCTTGGACAAGTATTGTCTCATACACTTCTTTAAAACATAACTTACATTTTGGTGCATTTTTTATTGAAAAAATGATGTAGTATTTGCTCAGGTTACAAAGCTTCCTTGTATGCGAAGTACTAGCCCTCTTGAGAGTGCCTGTCTCTTTTCACATCTTCTAGTTATCTAGGCACTTTCTGACTGTGCTGCACACAATAATTATACATAGAATTATAATGTCCCCCCACCTTATCAAAAGCATGTTTGAGCTGCGCTCAGTATATGTTTGCTTTCCCCATCTGAATGCAAGTTGCATTTTTACCTGAACTGATAGCTACAGACAATGCTATTACATTACTGACCAGTATCAAACATGGACTCTAGATTCTTGATGCAGTTTAATGGTGTGTAGAAAAAAATTTTAAGGAACAGTATTTTTTAAAATCCCATAATTGTACCTCCTGAGGAAACTAGAAAGGTTATAGTTAAAATGGCCTTCAGGCAATACCACATAGGTTTGGGAACTTCATAAAATTGATCACAGGCATGAAGAGACTTTAAGACAGATTTTTGCATCTTCAAGCTGACATCGAAATGACAGGATATGTCAGAATCACACATACATGGAAGGTTGCAAAGATTAAACTAAGTTCTGCATCAGCTGTCATTCCTTGGTGTTTCCCGTCACACAGTTAGGTTGTATAAAATCTATTTTAAATCATTTGTCTTCTTTGGCAATATAGGAAACGCATTTTCATGTCACCCTACAAGACTGAAATGAAAGTTTTAATATGCTAAAGAAGACTACATTCCACTAAAACTGTCATTATTTCAGTTACTCCATTAAATTATGCTGCAGTGTTGGATTTATGGATTTAAATGTATGTGAACAAAGTTGGGCCTGTCATTTCATCATATATACAAATAAGCTTAAGAAACACACACATTCCCTACATTTAACTAAGCTACTAAGCTTTAGATATAGGATGGTATTGCATGACTACCCTTTACAAAAAATGTCATTCTTAGCAAATCTTTCTGTCTAGTACTGTCTCAGTCTAGTAGGATGTCATACGAGTTTATATCTTACTGATCTGACCCAGTGTTTTATACAATGCAGTATTCTATAACCTTCAGTTAAGCCTCCAATAAAAAAAAGTACATAAAAGTTGCTAACTACCCATCAGCCAGGTGTAATTTGAGGATGTTAAGGTGCCATTTTTTTTAACTTGTAGAGGAAGTTAATTTGTGAGATATGGTAGGTGCTGAACAATAAAGTTGTCTCTTGAAAGTGTGTTTTATTTTATGTGCTGGTGGAGATTTAAGTCCATAATTTTGGTATTAGTGTCAAAGGTGCAGCAAGTTGTAAACATGCTCTTGGTGCAGAAGGCTGTATGTTCTAATCCTACACCATGCACTCCTGAGTGTGTCATTCTTCAGATGAGACATTAAACCTCTGCCTGAGCTAGTGGTAGCTCAGGTGGGATGTAAAACATGCCATGGCACCTCACCAAATTCCCCCAGTTATACGAATACCACCTTGAGTTTCACCTGAGAAGAGGCTAAAAGTCTAATTGGATTGACCTGGTCAACAAAGGATAAATAAATAAAATAAAAAGTAAGTATTAGTGGATGTATTTTACTTGCAAAGACAGAGGAGATCAAGGAGGATGGGGTCATTACAAAGTGGGGACATGAGTAACACTTCAAGGCTTAACAATGGGGCTTCAGTCTTTCGGCCAGTTAGCTATACCACATATAGGCCTACTTTTACAGCACGTATATTATTTAAGAAGCTCACATTCATTATAGTGCCAAACGTGTTGTCCAGATTCATACACGCTGTGTGAACAGAATGAGGGCCGTCCACCCGAACAGTATAACTAAACTGAGCAAGCAGAATCTCCCTCTGCAAAAACAAACTCATGTGAGTTTAGCTTGTTGGTGTGAAGGGTCTATCCACCCTGGATGCAATGTATTTGGCGGTAGTAGTGACAGACCAGTTGAGGCACTTACATATGTAGGAATAGAGTTCTTTTGTAGAAATAGCAGCTGTAAATGTGTTGAGACAGGTGATGCTAGAAATTGGTTTTGGGTGGCTCCTCACAGAGTTAAACAAGGGTTGTTTATCTGAAATCCTTGATTCAAGAATTACTAACTGCAGAAGTTCTAAAAATTTTGAAATAATAGGTTACAAGGCATCAGAAATTAGAGAGGTGTCACAGAGAGAGAGAGACGCAATATCAGCTGTGGCCAGTTTAAGAATAGAATTTCCTATAGTTGGTCTGTCAACTAACATTTCCAAGGAATTTTTATTTTTCAAGTCTAAGAATCTTTGGCTTACCCAGC
>NC_056728.1:802000675-802140675 GCF_019279795.1 Protopterus annectens | reverse complement strand
TCTACTACAAAAACACCAAAGCAAACTTCAAAAGTTCTGGGCAGGAATAAACAAACTACTCCACCCAGGCCAAACTGCCACTCTACCCCCTCAGCTTCCCAACAAAAATCCCCAGTAGATATTGCTAATAACTTCAACAGCTTCTTCACAGAGACTATCCAGTCTCTAGCCAGCCAACTCACTCCCAATGACTCTAATTCTAATGTAGCCACACCCAATACCCAAACATACTTTACCTTCCAACCTGTTCCTACTCAACTTATTCATGCCCTACTTAAGAAACTAAGACCCACCACTCTGGCTGCCGTCCTCCTCCCAGCAGACTATCTGCAAAAGACTGCTGACACCATAGCATACTCCATCTCAATCTTGATCAACAGAGCTATATCTGAAGCTACTGTACCCACTATATGGAAAATCCTCCATGTCATACCTCTCCATAAAGGAGGCAGTTCCACTGAACTGTCAAACTTTAGACCCATAGCTATTCTGTCACTACTAGCTAAAATTATGGAGAAGTGTGTACACATACAGCTCATGTACTACCTCACACCAGTGGCGGCGCATGATATCGGATTGCAGGACTGCAGCCCCCCCCCAGTTGTGAACCACAATGGTACAGTCCTACAGTCCTCCAAATCCTCCATACAAAGTGAATCCAGACTGCTGCCTTACCAGTCCGGATTCAGGAAGGAGGAAGCAGACTGTTGATTCCCCAGAAGTCTATGCGGTGCTAACCACATAGACTGGAAGGGGATTGGACTGCAGAGTTAGCAGTCTTGGGCCATTCCAAGAAAAAGCCGAGAAACTGGAAGTGTGCATTCCGGTGTGAATGCAAGCCTACAAAGCTGTTGAGTCTTGCTGTGGATTACTTTGCAGAAAGCAAACTTGTTGCAGGTTCATTCGCGAACACATGATGGGATGGAAAGCTGTGCATTTGGCAGGTACGATAGACTGGAAGAGGATCGGACTGCAGAATCAGCAGTCTTGGACCATTCCAGGAAAGAGCCGAAGTGAGTTTTTACTGTTCTGGAACCTGAGTTACTTTTTAGCGGTTCTTAGGAAAGTTGACATATTTTGTAGCAACTGGCAAGTTATTTGGTAGTATGTAAAAGTGGGTGTCTGATTTGCCTTACAAGTGAATGATAGTAGGACTAAATCATATTCCAGTGGTGTTTCAGATACACAGTGCGGTTGGCTGTGTGTTTCTTTTGATCTACACGCGGTGCTTCTTGATCGGCCCTTGTTGAGGTGTGGGGGTGGATGGCATAGTTGCACTGCTGAGTGGCTGTCATGTGGGCTTTATACTTATTATAAAGGTTTGTCCTACAGACAGGCCACTTATCTTGTGCTTTTGTATTTTTCTGTTGTAGTTTAGGAACTGGTAATGAGTGCCGCCTGCACATGGGTGCTTGTTTGCTTTAGCTACTATTGCTTGCAATTGTTTAGTATTCTTGAAAGTTCTGTTGAGTTCCGAGTAGCTGAAGGAATGGTTCTGCACTAGTTTTTTATGTATTGTCTTTTGTCTGAAGTAGTGGCAGTCTGTATACTGTACTATCTTATACAGAAAAATTAGTTCATAGGTTCATAGGTTCATAGATTCATACTAGGCTATCTGCCCTAGGGCATTTATAAGCCTAGCCAGAGTGTATTTGGTTTTCACCACCCATTTTAAATGAATTTTGCTATGCCCTTTTTCGAGGTTAGTCTACTGTGCCTCTGTCTAACAGTGACACAGAAGTGATACCCGGGGTAAACCTGCGATCTCCCATCCACTCATCAAGATTCCTCTTGAAGAGAGTCAATGAGGGACTCTGCCTAACCTGGACTGGGATTTTATTCCAGAGTGAAGGGAGCCTCTGGGTTATGAATCTGTACCTCCAGCATGTCCTATTTATTTCAGTGCTGAGGTTCAGGTCTCTCAAGCGGGTAGCTCGATGGGATTTGGATTTTCTGAGGTGCAGCATGTCCATTAATTCCGGGCTGGACATGGCTTTATACATCAGGCACAAATTGCCTCTGAGCAGGCGGTATGCCACTGAGTAGATCTGGAGTTTCTTTAACCAGGCAGCATATGGCATCTGTTTGAGCCCTTTAATCCTCTTGGTGAGGTACTTTTGGGGTCTTTCCAGTTGCTGCAGGTGTCTGGTAAGGTACATCCCAATTGGAGCATTGTACTCAATTATGGGCCTGATGAGGGATGAGTAAAGAGGCACGATGACCTCCCCTGATCTAGATGTGAATCCCTTCATGATTAGGTGGGCTATATAAAATGTTTTTCTAACCACTTTGACTACGTGGTTTTCAAATGAGAGATTGCTATCAACTTGGGTCCCCAGGTCCCTAATTACTTCTTCCATACTTAATGGATTACCACCTATGTGGTAATTTGTGGGCACTTTGTTTTTGCCAAAGGGGATGACTATACACTTTTTGGCATTTAGCTTGAGGCCATGGCTCTGGCACCAGTTGTCTGTTTCTATGAGGCCCTTTTGTAGGATGCTTGTGTCGGCTGGAGAGTCGATTATGGCACCTAATTTGCAGTCATCTGCGAACTTGGTCAGCCACAGTCCTTCCATGTTGGCCTGTACTTCCGAGAAATATATACCGAACAAGAGAGGTCCCAGGACTGAGCCTTGTGGGATGCCACTTGTAACTGGTTTGGAGTCTGACATGGCTCCAGCAATTCTAACCATGTGGGTTCTGTCCTTGAGCCAGTTTGCAACACATCTAGTGACATAGGGGTTTATATTTAAGCTGGTGAGCTTATCTATAATGCCCAAGTGGGGTATTGTATCGAAGGCTTTTGCGAGGTCCAGGTAGGCTGTGTGGACCACCTTCCCCTCGTCAATGGCCTTGGTGACTGTTTCAAAGAAATTGACCAGGTTTAAGAGGCAGGATCTGCCCTTAACAAAGCCGAACTGGGTAGGATCCAGTGTCTGTAGGTCCCCAATATCTTTATTTATGAGGTCCATGATGATCCTTTCCATAGCTTTGCAGACCAAGCTAGTCAGGCTTATGGGGCGATAGTTTCCAGGATCCGTTGAGGCATCACCTTTGTGGAGAGGGACCACTGATGCTGTACGCCACTCTTTGGGTATATATCCTGTAGTAAGGCTGAGATTGAACAGTAGTTTTATGTTTGGGTTTAGCTCTTCTTGGAGTTCATGTAGTACACAGCCCGGGACACCATCTGGTCCCCTTGATGCTGTGTTTTTTTGCTTTGGAGAGGGCGGCTCTTACCTTTGCATCTGAGATGTCAGGGGGGCAGTACTCTGCTGGGATAGATATTTGCCCTTTTGGTGGGGAGGGGGGGAGAAGTTTGCGCTGAACCTATCAGCTAGGATGTTGGTAATGTCTGTGGATTCGGTGTATTTTTTGTCATTTTACACTAATTCTGAGCATATCTGGGAATTGCCACCCAGGTTCCTAACATAACTAAAGAAATCCTTGTGATTATCCTTAGTGTCCTGTGCAATTTTTCTCTTGAAGCTGGCCTTAGACGATTTTATGAAGTGCCCGTAGTATTTTGCTAATACTGATCAGAGATGCCTTCCCTTTTTGGGATTTTGCTCTATCATGTAGTAGCTTCCTCCTTCTATTGTATAGTTTGTTTATGGCTGGGGTCCACCAGACAGGATGCCTGCCTTTGGAGGATTGGGTCTTGGTTTTATTTGGGATTGCATGATCCATGCATTCCTGTAGGTGTTCATAGAATGCGTTAATAAAGGATTCTGCTGTCTGGGCTGTATTTTCCACAGGTCTGGGGCTTTGAAGGATTTCACCTCGGTTTTGAGGAGTGTGAAATTTGCTTTAGAGAAGTTTTTCACTGTGGTTTTCTGGGCATGGGGTGGGGTCGGGATGTGAATATCCAGTGAGATTAGTTTATGTTCTGACCAGTGAGGGATACACTTCTGGTCTGGAGCATAGAGCCCCCATGTTGGTGATGATCAGGTCCAGTATGTTTTCCCCTCTTGCGGGAGTGGTAACAAGTTGTTCCATAGCATGTAAGTTTATAAATTCTAGGAACCTTTGGGCTAGGGTGTTGGAGCTAGAGTAATGCTCCCAGTCTATGTCTGGGTAGTTGAAGTCGCCCAATATAATGGTGTTTGGAGAGACCTTCATATTTTCCAGTGTTCTCAGGAAGGCCGAGTGGGGTTCCTGAGTTTGGGAGGGTGGTCTGTAGCAGGCTATAAACTGGAAGGCAGTTTTACCCACTGTTAGTTGCACATGGATAGTCTCTGATGCTTCGTGCTGTGCCACCAACCTGGAGGTGTGGGTATCTTTGATGAATATTGATACTCCCCCTCCTTTTGTGGTTCGATCCACATTTTGGGGCTGAAAAGCATGGTATGAGGTATAACCTGGTAGTGCTGGGGTGCTCTTGGGAGCCTTGAACCAGGTTTCTGTTACTGCACAGATATCGATTTTCTCCATGCTAAGGAGAGTTTCAGTGCATGCACCTTGAGGTTTAGACTTCTGGCATTGAGTAGCATTAATCTTAGTTTCTTATCCCTTGTGATATCTATGGAGGTGGGTTTGTCTTTTGAGCCTTGCCTAAAAAAGGCACTATGGGGGTGGCAAGAGCCTTTGCCAATATCCAAAAGCCCGGGGGTGACAGGTGCAAGCTGTCCTTAGTGAAGCATCATGGCTTGTCGAGCATGTCATCCCAGGCTGACAGGCATTGGATCCCCTTTGAATGACACCAATACTTACGCCAATTGTTGAAATTGATCATCTTGTCTTCATATTGTGGCATCATTCTTGGTGAGGGTAAGATGCTACTCAAGGTCAGGGTCATAACCGCCTGGGCTACATGCTCAGAGAGCTCCTCTATGTCTCTTTTCATGTAGTCCAGGGAGGCACATCTCAGGTCATTCACACCAGCATGGACAATGACTGAGTCATATTTATACTTACCTTGGAGTGACCTGAGTGCTTGTGTTATGTGGCGGATCCTAGCGCCCGACAGGCAGCTCATCGTGACCTTCTCCTTGTTCAGCCTGGTGAGCGGGACGTCAGTGTGCCTGATAATAGAGTCACCTATTACAAGTGTATCAGGTGTGTTGTTTAGCCTTAAGGGCTGTGACTGATCAGTACACTGGCTTTGTGAGCTATGTGTTGCATGTGTTTTGTTTTGGTGTAACGGTTGCTTGGATGTCTGCTTTGGAGGTCTATGCTGCTTAGGCAGATTTTTATTTAGAGCCTCCGAGTATGCTTTTGTGTGTTTATGTGTTTGGTTTGCTGTCATGGTAGGTCTATGTGAGACTGGAATTGTAGTGAGTGTGGTTTCCTTCTCCTCCTGACTGGTTACACCAGTACTGAGTTGAGAGAGCTTAGCCTCCAGTTTGGCTATATGGTTGCATCTCTCACATGTGTTGGAATTTGTTGGGAGGAGAAGAGGGTTGTCTGTGTACATGAGGCAGTTGAAACATTGCCTCAAGATTCCCAGACTCACCAGCTGGACCGGAGAGGAGATTGACAACTGACCTTTGGACATGCTAGAATAGTATTGGGAATTCCTTTATAATTGAAAAAAAGGGCCAATGGGGAACAAGGTACTCAAGGGGAGTTTGTGAGTGTGAGTGCTTTTAATTTTTTAGTGCTGACTTATATAATTTCTTTAGTGAGCAATTGCCAGGCTTTAGAGTAGGAATAGGGTGTTTATTATGAGAACTAGATCAGTTCTAAGGGAAAAAGTGAAGAGCAGACTTTGTGGAGCCGAGAGTGGTTTAAACCCAATTAAGTGGAGCTGCCCGATGCTGCTATGCAAAATCGCAAAAGCCAAGCAAAGCGGGTTTTATACAGGGGGACTTGAAAGAGCTAGAAATTGGCCTAAAACAGCCAATAGGCTACCAGATTCTTGTGCTGGCAACACTCCTCCAGGGATAGATAGCCTGCTCTAAGCTCCCCACTGCCACTGGTGAACAATGAAGCCTCCCTTTATCCAAGAAAGGAAATGGGCAACACAGGAACTTTCCAAAAGTCCAGAATACAGCAAAGCCTGTATTTGGACTACTCTAGGTCAGGAAAGACGGGAAACAAGGATAATTTTTTTTTTTTTCTTTTTTGCAACAAACAGCAGGAAAATGCAATAAATATGTAACACAGGCTAGTGCACTTGAGTGTGTAACCTCAACAGGTAAATGCAACAAACAGGACAAACTTTAAAAGTGCAGGTGTAAAAACAACTTTAAACAGTTTAAAACAGTTCAAGAAGCAGAAATACTTGCAGTTTAGCTAGATCTGACAGTCGCCCAGGTAGTAGCAGGAAAAAAAACACTTTTATCAGGTTAGCAGTCGCTCTTTTAGCCTCTCTACTGCTAGCACCACTCTGCAGGACCACAAGGAGCTTGGCTGAGTAGTAACAAGCACAAAAACTGCGCCAAAGCGGGTTTTATACAGGGGGACTTGAAGGAGCTAGAAATTGGCCCAAAACAGCCAATAGACTATCAGATTCTTGTGCTGGGAACACTCCTCCAGGGATAGATACGCTGCTCTAAGCTCCCCACTGCCACTGGTGAACAAAGAATCCTCCCTTTATCCAAGAAAGGAAATGGGCAACACAGGAACTTTCCAAAAGTCCAGAATACAGCAAAGCCTGTATTTGGACTACTCTAGGTCAGGAAAGACGGGAAACAAGGATAATTTTTTTGTTTTTTTTCTTTTTTGCAACAAACAGCAGGAAAATGCAATAAATATGTAACACAGGCTAGCGCACTTGAGTGTGTAGCCTCAACAGGTATATGCAACAAACAGGACAAACTTTAAAAGTGCAGGTGCAAAAACAACTTTAAACAGTTTAAAACAGTTCAAGAAGCAGAAATACTTGCAGTTTAGCTAGATCGGACAGTCGCCCAGGTAGTAGCAGGAAAAAAACACTTTTATCAGGTTAGCAGTCGCTCTTTTAGCCTCTCTGCTGCTAGCACCACTCTTCAGGACCAGGAGGAGCTTGGCTGAGTAGTAACAAGCACAAAAAACGCCACAAAGTGGGTTTTATACAGAGGGACTTGAAAGAGCTAGAAATTGGCCCAAAACAGCCAATAGACTACCAGATTCTTGTGCTGGGAACACTCCTCCAGGGATAGATAGGATGCTCTAAGCTCCCCACTGCCACTGGTGAACAAAGAAGCCTCCCTTTATCCAAGAAAGGAAATGGGCAACACAGGAATTTTCCAAAAGTCCAGAATACAGCAAAGCCTGTATTTGGACTACTCTAGGTCAGGAAAGACAGCAAACAAGGATAATTGTTTTGTTTTTTTGCAACAAACGGCAGGAAAATGCAATAAATATGTAACACAGGCTAGCGCACTTGAGTGTGTAGCCTCAACAGGTAAATGCAACAAACAGGACAAACTTTAAATTACAAGCGCAAAAGCACTCTAAAGCTGGCTTTAAAGCAGGGGGTTAGAAAGAGATAGGAAATGGCCCAAAATGGCCAATAGTGTGACATGAGGTTTGCTTAACTTTCTATATATCTTTGTAGTAGATGTTTTGTTATCACGAGTGTTAAGAGTTGAAAGTGGTGTCCCCAATACACATAGTTTGGAATTCTCTCTCATTTTTGTGCATCAAGTTCCAGTAGAGTTCACACAGTTATCAGTTGAGACTTGGGATTGCTGTGGGGAGTGGGCCTAATTCTAACTTTATTTCCAGACTTCGGGACAAACAATATTCTATTTTTATTTTTCTGGAATGGCCAAGCCTGGTGCTGCATTGACGTATTGTTTTGGAACCAAACCTGAGCTGTCGCTATAGTAAGTTGCTGGAGGAGGATCTATGGACATGTTTATGTATTATAGCAGAAATGCTGATTAGTATTGTGTTGCGGGGGAGTCACGTTGATTTCGTAGACTTTACAAGACTATGTAATTCCATGGACTTTTGCTTTAGATCTAGGAGGAACAGTTCTTTTTTTTTCTTAAGATTAACAACTTAAATGTGAAGTGCCATTTAAGGCTACAAATACAGACAAATAACTAAACCTTAGTTTAGCTTCTTCTAAGTTTTCTTCATCCTTTTATTACGTGAAGGCGTTATATTTTGAAAATGAAATGAAAGCTACTGCTGTGACTTTTTTGAGTGCTCAGAGGTATAGAAAATGTTAAGCAGTAAAGGTTTTTATTTCTAATGTTGAATCATGTAGCGTCTTTTCTTGCTGCAGGGGAGAGGGCATGATCTGGTATCAAACAATCTCGATTCCCCGTCTTTCAGGCGAAAGAATGGTGGCGCCGATTATTAGCTGTGATGGATGCTTGCTGATGAGGCTGTCACAAGGAAGACAATTTAAAAGCATTACATCTGCTACCTTAACTATCCACCATAATAATAGTTTTAAGAATAATCCACAGTGTGGTGGGATTCTGGGACAGGAAGTGGTATATTGCACAAGTTCGTGAACTTTGTGTGAATTTATCATAGCGGTAGGAATACATTACATTTTTTCAGCTTTTTGTTGCATAGTCTTTTCTCTCAAAGCATACACCATACCCTCCAGAACAAAAATCCCAGTTGGGGTCACAACATTATGGAAGCAATTAAATCTGCAGCTTGATGATGGGCTGTGGAGCTTTGCTTTATTTATTTTTTGGCCCAATGAAAGATGGGGGGAGTAGTGTTCTTGTGTTGTCTCCTAGTTGCTGCATTTAGTTGAGAGCTTGGAGTGGGAGTCATAATCTGGAAAATGGGGTGTGGGGCTGGGTGCCATGCAAGGGTTGCAGGCAGGCATATTCCATATGCCTAAGTGAATACACTGTTTTTGGAGCAGTTATAGTGACCAGAAGATATCCGTAACTAAACTGTCTGCAACAAAGTTCTGCTTGCAGCTTGTTTGTATAAGTAAGCTTACTCATTTGAAAAAGTCTAATTTTACATTGCTTTAGAGTGCAACATTTGAAAAATATCTCTAGGTTCACAGGTAGGTACTAGGCTAACAGGTAGGTACTAGGCTAGCAACTTTTGTAGGCTGTTTAAGCCTTGCCAATATCCCTCTCAAAGGTGAGAATCAAACTCTGTACTTTGTGTCTTGTCTGTCATTCCTTCAGCATCTAAAAAGCCATTTGTGGAAAGTTGTACTTTTTTAAAACAACTGGTAGGTCAACACTATAAGGCTCTGAGTATAAGGGAAAGTTTGTGCCCAAATTTTGGCTTAACATTTTGTTGTGCTCCTCCTAAAATGGGCATTTTTAAAGAAAATATTGTGGATTATAGTACAATGTCTACAGGCACTGGCTTCAGGAAATAAGCTGTAACTTTCTATCATCTTTGTGTTCCTGATTTGAAGACTTCATCCCTGATTTAGGAAGTAAGAGGCTGAAAGTTCTGCTGATTGTGTACTGAAAAGTACACTGTTGCAGGCAGCAGTAAGGCACAAGTATGCTTAGGGTCCCCAATGCAGCAACCATTTAAGTAGTAAGAAGTTGTGTTATGTGCATTTATTTTCATGCAGGTAATAAGATGCTATATATGTTTCACATTTTGTAATGTGAAAGTATGCAAATGGAGTTCTGTCAGGTAAGAGATCGTGATGCTTCAGGTAGAACATTAGGATTTAATGTTGTACAGAAATTAGGACTGAATAGGAGAACAGGAGAAACAATGGAATCATTTGCAGTATTATCTTTATACAGTCTAAATGCATAGTGATTGTTCAGAAATATTTTATGATGATTATGACATTGACGATTGGATGGGAGATAGGAAATGCATCCTGGGGATCACATCAGTCATCCTGCTAGACAGGGTTCCAGGGAAGTAAATATTGTCGGAAGAAATATCTGGGGAATTGTTTGGCTAGGCCGATAGCCTAGTACCAACCTATGAACTGGAAGTGTGCATTCCAGCACAAATGCAAGCTTAGAAAGCTGAGTCTTGCTGTGGATTACTTTGCAGAAAGCAAACTTGTTGCAGGTTCATTCACGAACACAGCATGGGATGGAAAGCTGTGCATTTGGCAGGTACAAGATGGAAAGCTGCTGCAGGGTGGGTGTGTGTGCAGCTAGAGAGTACTCAGGATACCTGCTGGTGGTTCTTGAGCCCTGTACCTTGGCTACAGGTAACAAGAGCCTGAATTCCTTACCCAGCACCATTTGTGAAACTTTTGGAGATTTTTGCCTCATATTTTGTTCTGTTCTGTTCCTTGTAAAATCTGTGGTTTCTGAGTACTTAACCCCTTAAATAGTTGATGGTGCGGTGGTTGTATTGTTGCCTCACAGCTACAGGTTCTCTGGTTTGATTCTTGGCTGGGGTGCTTTCTGTGTGGAGTCTGCATGTCCTCCGTTGGTTTGCTCTGGTATCCTCCCATGTTACAAAGAGATGTGTATGCAATATTTCACCCTGGACCTCTGCTAGAAATTGGCCTTTGTTCCAAGTCAGACTTTTCTAGTTAACAAATGTTAAATAAATCAAATTGACAGGCATTTGAATTTCAGACTTCATATTCTTCAGAAAGTACATAGTAACACAAAACCTTTTATTCTAGCAATTTTCTAAGTTTATAAGATGAATATTTGAAATTTGTCCCTATTTTTTGGACTGTATACCCCGATTATTGGCTTCATCCAGGTTTTTTTGTGCTAAAGTTGAGAGCTATAGTGAGAACTGAATTCACTGAATATGTTTGAGGGCTGTATTCCCCCATTACTGGCTTTGTCCAGGTGTTTTGTGCTAAGAGGTTGACAGCTATGGTGAGAAATGAATTCACTAAATGCTAGCCATTTAAGTTTCAGTCTTCCTCTCTTTCACAAAACAGCTGATTTGGCATAGTGGTATGTTGCTCTGAGTGTTTTGCACAGGGTCCTGGGCCCAAGACTTGGCAGTGAAATACATGGTGGTAACACAGCATTTTATTCTAGCAACTTTCTAAGATTATGCAAGCAATGTTTAAAATGTTTTTGGGATTTTGTCCCTCCCCAATATATTTTGGCATTTTCCAGATTTGTTGTGTTGCAAAGTTGAGAGATACAGCTGAGTGTCGAGTAGATTTTACAAGGAGCTGAGAGCTGCAGGGGAAGATAAGTTTAGTGCTGTTTATGCTGAGACTGCTTGTATTGTTATTAACACAACAGGTAGCATATTTGCTTTTGATGCAGAAGGCTGTGGGTTCTACTCCCACAGTATGTAGATTCATTGCTGATATCTAACTGTGTTGTAAATGGTGTGGATGCAGCTTGATTGAAATGCATATGACAGTATTTGTAATAAAGGACAGGATTACATTACTTTAAGAAGCTCATTACATTTGTTGGAGACTTGCCATAATCTTTGCAGGCTTTACCTGTAAACTAAACAGAATATCAATCTATCATGTGTGGTCCATAACCTGTGCAGTAATCCTTTAAGCAATGTATCTTGAGCTTGTTTCTTGTTTGCTTTTCATTTTTTATTTTGATCATATTTTACATTTTTACAAGTGGGGGTATCACAGAGATTGCTACTTTCATTATGTTACTTGGTACTTTAATAAAGCTGAATATAAATTATAATTAGAACTGCAGTGCAAGGAGAAGTTGTTTGAGTTGAGTGTGCTTGTTTTTCTTATACTTGATTTTGACTGGCATTCCAGTAATGTATTTAAAAAAGCAATTTATTTTTTCATGCCTCACAACCTTTTGTTTCCATTTAGATATTAAGTAAGCTGTCAAGCAGCCAATGCATTGAAATATTTTTTTTTCTTCTACACTTCATTTTGTCTTGATTGGACTCTCATAATGATGGTTTGGCACCCAGGGCAGCGTATTTAATTAAAGTTACAGTTTTTTTTGGTTTTGAGCATAGCTCCTCCCCTTTCTAGTTGGCCACACCGCTTCCCATTGACCCCACCAATTCGGCTGTCTCCTATTGCCTTCCTTTGATCTGAAGTCACCAGCTGCCACTGCCTCACACAGAACAAGCTGTTGTCCAGCTTTCAGCATGGCTTTAAGCCACACCACAGTACTACTTCTGCCCTTCTCACTTTCTCTAACATCATTAACCATAACCACAATAATAACAAACTGTCCTCAGCACTTATTGTGGAAAATGAATGAATTAGGGAAACTTTGTTGAAAAAAATGGAATCCATTAATTCTATCATTATTCAAGATCTTTTGCTCAGTGTTGAGTCTGAAAAAGCTTTATATTTCAATATCTTCAAACAAGTTGATTCAGACTGTAAAAATAACATGAGGAGGAAAGAGGGCAAACTGGAAAGGGACATCAAGGAGTACCAGGATGATACTGCATACCCCAAACCTAGGCCTTTTAATTCACACATTCAGGAACGTTATACTGTAACTAATAATAGGCCTATGAATAATAGACACTCTGTTGGTGAGGTTTTTCAAGATTTTTCTCCTGAATTTAATCATGAAGACCCTTTGGATTTTCCATCTCTTCCCCTGAGGTCCGACAGAATACAGAACACGAAACCTGTATATTACAGCCACTACAATTACAGGGGGAACCCCAGGCATTAGCAAATACAAATTTTATTTCTGAAATTACATTATGGTAACATTTTTTAATACAAAAATTACAAGATTTTCAACTATAGTGCTGAACCTATTAATTTGGGTCATTTTAAACTTTTTTCCAAAGGTTTTAAATATATACCTATTAGAAAAGTGAGTATACCTAAGACAATTATTGACATGAAGTTATTTTTAAGGAAGAAGAATTTGGCCCTGATTTTTGGGTGTTGTAATTCCACATGCACACAGTCAGTTTTTAAGAGAAAATGTACTTTCAACCCGCCCCTTCATCCACAGCTTAAGAACTTAGAAGTAATATTGGAAAGGGAGATCAGAAATACTATTAATACACATAGAGTACATTCCAACCTTTCCAATGACGAAAAATTGTTGTTGAATGAACTTACCAACAACAAAGCTGTAAGAATTATGCAGCCAGATAAAGGAGGTGGTACAGTGCTTATGGATTATATTTTATATGAATCCAAAATGAAAGATATGTTATCGGATGATTCCAAATATTCTAAGGCTTCTATTAATGAAGTGAATATAGCTTATTCTAAAATAAATATACTTTTAAATGATTTGTTGTTGGAAGACTCTATTGATTTGGATACTTATAATTTCTTATACAATAAGAACCCCAGGACACCGTCAGTTTTTGGAATTCCGAAGGTCCACAAGGATTCGTCAGACCCACCATTAAGACTTATAGTTTCTTCTGAGGGGTCTATTACCACCCCTCTTGCCAAGTATGTAGATGTTAAGTTGAAAGCTCTCTCAAATGATGGAATTACTGTTTTGAAGGATTCTTGGGACTTTCTCAGGCAGGTAAAACCCGAAATTTTTAGTCCTAATATACTGTTTGTTACTTTAGATATAGGTGACCTATTTGGGTCCATTCCTCATGAAATAGGACTTTAATGGCTTGAGGAAAGTATGAGGGAGAGAGGTAAATTTGGTTCTAATGATTTTACTACCTGCCTATTACTTATGGAAACAGTACTCAAGAACAATTTTATGTATTTTGAGGGAGAATTTTTTAAACAGGAAAGAGGAGTAGCTATGGGAGTAAAATGTGCACCTACATATGCAAATATTGTTTTGTCCTGGTGGGAGAAACTTTTTATTATCTATTGTGAGTTTTCCAACTGTTGGTGTTTATATAAACACTTTCTTGATGATATTTGTATTTTTTGGCACGATTCTCAGGAAAGGTTTTTTGAATTTCTCACATACCTCAAAGGAACCACCGAATTTTTAGATTTTACGTATAGTATTAATAGTCAGGAAATGATTTATTTAGATATTTCCTTGACTAAATTGGACCATTCCTTTTCTTCTAAAGTTTTTAGGAAAAAAACTTTTTCTAATTCATACCTCCATTATAGTAGTGGTTATCCATTTTTTCAAAAAAATTATTTGTTTAAAGGACAGTTAGTCAGAGTTAGTCGTATGACATCACAAGATGAAGATTTTGTTAAGGAAGTTGAGTTTGTTACACAGATGTTTAGAGATAGATGTTACCCAGACATTTTGATCCGTGACACCATTACAGAAGTGTTTGAGGGTAGGAAAGGGAGGTTTGCTCTGATTTTAGGTTGTGAGGATGTATCCAATCCATTTATTAATGATCACACCTCTACCTCTAGTTGGGATGAAGCTTATATAATGGATTATACCGGTGACTCAGGCAATATTAAAAAACAGTCACTATTGAATGGGACCGTTTTAAACAGATATCAGAATTAAAAGAAATTCAAAGTCAACCCTTGAGATTTATATATAGAAGGGACATGAATTTTAAAAGATTATTTGAGTTTGGGGGTGGTTCTAGACTAGAACATTCATCTAGAAGAATGAGGACTTTTAAATGTGGTTCATGTTCCCAATGTTCATATGTTATTAACTGTTCTAGTGTTTTATTCCCAGTAGGAACAAACATATTAAGAGCCACACATTTTCCAATTGTAACACCAATGGAGTGGTCTATTTAGCTTTGTGTTCCTCCTGTGGGTCATTTTATGTAGGTAAAACTGAAAGGAAGCTTAAATTAAGGATATACGAACATTATTATGAAATCAAGAAGGTAAATATGAAAAATGCACTTTTTAGACATACTATTAATTGTCCATTAGCTTCATTCAGTTTCTTTGTAATTGAAGTGGTTCCAAAAGAAATTAGGGGGGGTATGTGGGAAACCAAACTTGAATATAGAGAGCTATATTGGCAGATTATATTGGAAGCCACTAAAAGTCCTGGCCTTAATGATATGATATCTATAGCACCAGTTTTAAAATTGAGGAGCGCTAAATTATAATCTGCCTATAGAGGGCAGTATAGGTATATATTTTGTGAAAAAGGTTTAGTTCATGTTTTATGTTTTAACACACATTTTATATATATATATATATATATATAAATATATATCTATATCTATATATATATATATATATATATATATATATATTAAAATTTATATTAAAATTTTTGCTATTTTAAATATATTTCATATACATTTTATTTTATAATTTTATAATGTTCACAATTCATGATGATCTTTGAAATTTGTGTTATTTATTTATTTATATTGGTAAAAGACGGATGCCTGGTACTTCTGCTCATGTTTCACAGTATTCTTAATTGAATTATTTACAGACAATGATTTTAATGAAACTATTGGCTAATTGTCGATCTGATAGTTCTATTTAAGTGAAGCACATTGTCATTTGCTGTTTTGCCTTTGATGAAGAGTTTCAAAAATGTATTTTGTGTGGAAAGCGTTTGGGTGTTTGGACAATAAAATATCTCATTGTTTCTTGGTCTGGACCCTCATTTGGTTCTCCACAGCGAACTTGTTTTATTTATTCACATTAACCCAAAATACCTTCAATACAGTAGAAAAATGGCTCTCCAATCAACATCTAATCCTATACCCCAACATAACTAAGTTGCTCTTCCTCTTCCCCACATGCAGGAACCCCCTGCCATCTTCAACATAACTGCTAACAATGGCACTATCATCTCCCCAGAAGCACAAACTAAACTACTGGGTGTTATAGTTGATAACAACCTGAAGTTTGATGTGCATATCAATCAAACTATCAAAGCCATTAATAGAAAACTTGGCTCTCTTTACAGAATCAAACCTTTCCTTTCCCCACTAGCTAGAACTGCAATTGCCCATTCCCATCTACTATCAACTCTTCTCTACGCCACACCTCTATTCTCCAACTTAAACAAAACAAATATTAATAAACTATCATCCTGCTATAACCACATTGCCAGATTTGCTACTGGCACAGCCTACCGGACACATCACTGTCACAACGTAAATAGCCTAAGATGGCTTGAACTGCCAAGCCTACTGCAGTTTAACCAGCTAATAATGGCACATAAAGTCCTTTACCAACCAGAAAATACACCTGCACTAAAAAATATTATCAGCCGCTACACCAGCACTCGGCCACTGTGATCATCCACTAGACTCCTAGTTCAAACATACAAGTCCAACTACTCAGCTGGGGACTCTCTGTTTGCCAACTCTGTTGGAAAAATATGGAACAGACTCCCAGCTGACTTGACCCTAGAACCCTCACTAACTCAATTCAAAAACAAACTCAGAAAATACTTCAAAACTCATCGTTTATGTCCTTGCACTAACCCTGACTAGTGACCTCTCTATTTCTTAGGTGCCTTACCTTCAACTACTTCTAACTTTTTTCTACCACTCAATTTCAGGAAGGGTCAGTTGTATAACTGCTGCACAGTGTGTCTTAAACCTGAGTGTAATGTTATATATGTTTAACTTTGAAAATAATGTTATGTTTTGTGAAGTGTTTTATAATAAGTTAGTACTATATGTGCTAAATGCTTGTATTGCTTATGACTGTAATCTGCTTGAAACTAGCATTTACTAAATGTTCAATGTGGATTATTATCTTGGAGCTTTTCTCCCCAGCCTCTGCTGAAAATGGACATGTATCCAGTCGGACTATCCCGGTCAACAAATGTAAAATAAATAAAATAAATAAATAATGAGTTATGGATGTTAAATAGAGGTATACTACAGTCCTGAATGTGTTAAAATAATAAAAAGTGACTTGTTAAAATTTCTTCCAAATAATCTTGATAAGAATATATGAAGGAAAAAATATATAGATATACAAGCAGGTTTCTTGAATATCAGTCGGTCATAATTCAGACCACCAAACCTTTGAAAATACATATTTGTACTATCTTTTTTACTTAAATCCATAAGCTTTCTGTACAAAGGAGCCACAAGAAAAGTTATTTGAATTTTTTACAAAGGTAAAATTAAAACTTCTCACTCTCTCTCTTGCTGAACATATGTGTTTTGCAACAGCTGCATTTTAAATATTAGTGTACATAACTCAAACATTATTAAAAGTTTCTCTTTGGTAAGGGAAGACAACATTCATCTTTTTCTTCTCTTCCCTAAAATGAAAGTATTTACTAGTTATTTTGTAGAAGACTAATGGTTTGAATGTATTACTTTATTTGAAAGGTAACTTTAACATGTGAGTGAAAAAAGAAAAGAAAGAATGAAGGATTTTTGTAAATGAGGAGGATCCTGTTTCAGACTTAAGCGTTAGACATTACAGATAAGCCAGCGTGTGTCTTAAAGGTATTTGCATTGTATTCTTAGCTCTTTGGTAGAAGCTGTTCTGTTTCTTTTTGTCAGAGAATTATTTAAATGAAGTCACAATTCCTTATTTGTAACTGCTTATTTATTCCCTTGTGATAACTTCAAGTGACATCAAAACTGGAAATCAGGTGATTCCTGGACCAGCCTAAAGAGCAACATATCAATCATCTGTCTCACAGTTTCCACTGCCTACCTAGTGTCAGCAGTTCAAATACTACATTTTATCCATTTTAGTTTTATGGCTTTAGTCATTAATTGCAGATATGTGATGCGATGTCCACCTAATCAGGCAGTATTCTTTTAATGACATTTGGATACATTACTATGAAAATATTTTTATGAATTTTCATTTTCAGCTATACTAAAAACCTGATAACAGACGGTATGTAACCTAAATAAAATCATTGCCATTAAAATAATTGCTTCATAATTCAGAACATCAACAGTACTCAAACTAAAATGAATTATCACAAAAACATAATCAGAGACTATATATATATATATATATATATATATATATATATATATATATATATATATATATATATATATTCCAGGGAAAACCACTCTTGCACTTCCACCTCTGTATGTGTGGGGGAGGCTTTGGTCTCATACCCTTTAATTAAATACACAGTCAGAAAAAAAAGTGCAGAAGAAGGGTAAACACCACCACTGTGAACAATTGTTCCTGCATCCCGTCTGAAGCATTTCTATGCAAAAATGCAGAGACAAACACAACTGAATTGCAGCTACAGTTAAAAGAAGACGGACAAAGAAACAGTATCTACATTTGAAAGAACACCACAAGAACTCTTTCATTTCGTAGTCCCTTATACCCAAATGTTTCAGACAGATATGTACAGCACAGACCACATATACTAAATGCAGTTTCTCACCAGATAACAGCTGTGATGGTAGCTGTAATTGTCAATCAATGTTTATGGGACAACAAAAAAGGATTTCATTGGAAATTATTGTGACAAAATCACATTATCAGTCATGATTCATAGAGTTTCAGGCTCTGTCATATAAAATAATGATGATTTTTAACAAACAGTCATTTAACTAGTTCCCCATCTCTCTGGCTGTTCTCCATTACAATCTTATGTGGAGTGTTACTTGCTATTAATTTTACTATCAGAAGCACATACCTTTTCTTAAATCATTCCAAGAATAATGTATTTCAGCATAGCACAGCTGATTAAACTCTGTTAGCTTTGTGCAGTACATTATTTATATCACGGGTCTACTCATGTTTGCCCTTTAAGGTCTAATGATGCCTTGACATGCCCATGTCCATGATAAAATCAAAAGCAGCATTTCTGTAAAAGGATATGATGACTGGCACAGCCCAGCTATGAACCTTATGCCCATCTGCTGATCACACTGCACTACATGAATGTATTACCCACATGGATACATTCATTATATTTCTGCTATAGGCTTGTCTGTTTAACAATAGCATCATACAAGACATTAGCCCAATGCCAAGATGTTTTCCATGGGGGTGGTGATGTAGAGGGGTTCTAATGGCTAACTGGCCTGGAGTATGGAATGAATATTAACTTTACAATAGCGTTGCTGGCTTGTATACTCATTCATTCTTTGCCAATTATAATTAGTGACACTGTTCAGTACAAAAGGATCCAGCTGATAGTACTGTGGTTTTGGCACTGAATGCCTATGAATGTTTATTTAATGAGTCATAATGCATAGTTTTAGTAGAGAGGGTTAGTTTGCCTTAATTTTGCTTGTATCAGAATAGTGTGATAGGTCATTTTCCAGCACCATAAAATGCATGTATATATATCATAATTACATATAAAACTAAAAGGAAATTGGAATGTATACCATTTTAAAAGGCAAGCATCATAAAACCCTTCCACTCATAATTACATATACTGGATTTGAGAAAAACACATAGATACTAGAAGAATATGAATGGGAAAGTAAGGCATTTGCTTTAAGTGAAATCTTCAAGATGAAATCAGAATTCTTTGCAATACAATCATTAAAATAATCCTAGTTTCAAGTAAAATTAAACGCAATCCTGTGTTGATGGGAGAAGGCTTCCACTGAGTGCTTGTGGGTGGGTTGTTAAAAAAATATAATTAGACAATAACCCCCCATTAATATTCCAAAACGTGCATGCTGATTGGCCATCATGCTAGTTGTAAATCCCACAATATACCAAAGGAAAAAAGTTCAGGCGACCTGAATTTTTTCCGTTGGTATAAAGTTCTCAAAACATTTTTTTAAACAAATAAAAAAAAAGAAAAAAAACGGAGCAATGGGGACTTTATTTTCTCAGTTGCTTCCATTTCAAAGCATTGATGTACTGGGTATGTGTGTGACGCAAGTCCCATACGCATGCTCAGTACATCAAAACAAGACAGCAGTGTACCACAACCAGTGGAAGAACAGTAATGAGCCGTTATACAAAGACATTATTTAAGAAAACTAAGTATTTTTTTTCTTAAATAATGTCATTATATAATAGCAATAACTGACTCCGTGGTTGTGGTATATTGAAATTTACCCACGGTTGGCTTTATTTAATCACCCGGGCTTCATCGTCGTGATTAAACCATGTCAACCATGGGCAAATCTTTAATTTGCCAAACCATGTCATCGGTTATTGCTTTATTATACAATGACTCCCTATTACTATTCGAAAATGTGCACGATTATTGGCCCAGCCCAACCAGTGTGCCTGTTGTAAATCCCACAATATACCAATGGAAAAAGGCCTGGTTGAAACAAAAAAGAGAAAACTGAGCAACGGAGACTTTCTTTTCTCCATTGCTTCCATTTCAAAGCTTGATGTACTGGGTATACTTGGGAACGCAAGTCCCATATGCATGCGCAGTACATCAAAATGAAGAAGAAGTATACCACAACCTGTGGAAGAACAGTAATCTGCCATTATACAAAGACATTATTTAAGAAAAGTAAGTATTTTTTTTCTTAAATAATGTCATTGTATAATAGCAATAAATGACTCTGTGGTTGTGGTATATTGAAGATTTACCCACTGTTGTCTTTGTTTAATCACTTGGGCTTCGCCCTCATGATTAGACCACACCAACTGTGGGTAAATCTTCAATATACCACACCACGTCATCGATTATTGCTTTAAAATGCTGAGGTCATTTAACCTGGTTCACTGCTGCGTTGTTTAGGGGCTGTGTTGTTCTGTTGACTCATGTTTAGCTGCAGTTTAGTAAAATTTTCAATATGCCAATCATTCAGATTTGTCACTTTTTAGCAGCAGGATTCACACCTCTTAATTTCAAATTTATTGAACTTATTAAGTAACTGCACTTCCTGGAATTATGACATTTAATAGAATACATCATATGCAGCTGTATCACTCTCATGGTAGTGAGATATGAGGCAGAGCTATGCAAATGAGTATACAAGACAAATGTGGTCACACAGCCTTGTAAAGTGCATGTAATGCAATTCATAAACATAAAGGGATGGTGCATGTGATAAAAAACAAAAACTGTAATAATCTACATTCCAAGGAACAAAAGAGTTCAAGAGAAAAGAGATCATGAAGTGAAACAGACAGTGAGAGCAAGGATTCAGAGATGGGTGTTGTTTTAGGAAATAGCTGAGAATCTCTGTGCGCATGATTGTGGTCTGACTAATCAGATTCGGATAATATAAGGAAGCTCAGGGACACTTTGACATCAGATACTGGTACCTTAGCAATGTCTTCAAGTGCACTATTTTAAAGACACACACACACACACACACACACACACACACACACACACACACACACACACACACACACACACACACACACACACACACACACACACACACACACACACACACACACACACACACACACACACACACTACAGACTGTGCATATTTGCTCATGCGTACAGGTTAAGGGTTATCAGTGATGTATAGAAGAATGGCACATTACTTGTTTCTGAGCTTCATAAATATGTATTGTCTTACATTCACTGCTTTTTATTTTTAACTTGTATTGCAGTTGTTTGATGCATTTCCTACATTCCTTGGCCACTCAGTCTATTATTCACTTTGTATTCTGCCTACATTGCTTTCATATGTTACTGCTCTCTTCTTTTATGCCCATACAGATGACAGTGTCCCAATCCTGCATTAATGGCTTCATGTTATGAATATTATAAATTAATAATTTGCGTTTTGTTGCATATTTGTCATGTTTTCATTTGTACAAAGTTTTTTTTAACCATAGTCATGAGTTGCATGCATGTGTGGGAGTTCATGGTTCTTTTGGTGCTGTGTGTGCATTGTTCATCTGCTTTCTGTTTTGTACTGCTCATCATTCAGGTGCATATACAAGGGGACTCCTTACCTTTTTTCCTGTATCTGTATGAGCCCGGTTCGGTACCGCACATTTTGTGTTGTGCACATGTATTAGGTATCCTCGTACAAGGACAATTGCTATTCTTACAGTCCCTACTCAGTGACTTATTGCACACTGTGGTGCTATGTATGTTACAGTATGATGTTCATGCCTCCACATTGTTCTGGCATTGTCTTAGGTCTGGCTTCTGCTATTGTTCCTGCATGCCAGATCATCAACTAATAGGCTTTCCTTGCTACAGTTGCCTGACTGTCACACATTTTTAGTTGGTGTAGAGCTTTCATTGTGCTTACTGATTTGCATATCCTTTCCTTATGGGTCACGCTGCACAAAACCTGGTGACAAATCCTACTGCCGCATACCTTAGTTCTTAACTTCATAATGGATAGACAGCTCTAATGGTCCAGCAATAATTCCTGTGTTCTTTGGGCCTTTTCCATTGTGCTGGAGGTTTCTTACAACTGTGTAAAATGTATAGTGCTATCAGTTTTAGAAACAATGTTATTCTTAAAGTGTGAAACATAACAGTAATCAGACCAATTACAAAATTTAAATTGTGTTAATGACCCCTCACTATGGGTGAAACTAAACTTTTGGGATGGGTACAAAGCCATTATACAAAATGGTTACAGTTATTAGAAGACTGACTTTCACTGGCAGATTGCAAAATTGCAAATTGTTTTGTGCACATGCTAGAGGAGAACACTTTATCTAACTTTTAAAGCTGACATTAAGAATTAGGGTTATTATTAAACCCACAATATGCTGGTAGAAGAGACAGAGGATTGTGTTTTATACTTGGTCATGATAAAGCAGTAAAATGGGTCAATATATTACACAAATGATTCCAACATTATGGAATAGGCTGCCTGAAAAAGTTAAACACTCCACATCTATAAATATGTTCAAAACTTAGAATGACCATGAGAGTGACAAGAATACACTTCAAAATTAAATACATCTACATTACTTATGGTCCAATGGGCCACTTGCAAAGTACAGTGAACTATGACTATATATGACAACATTGCCGTCACTGACTGCATCCTCCTCTTTCTGCTGACTGGTCTGCAACGATGTATCCCCGTGTAGTTGCAGTAACAGAGGGCTCCTTTTACATGCTCTTACTTATGATGTGGTGATTTTTATCTTATCACAGATATACCTCAGTCGGCAGTACTCTATATTTACAGAGCAGCTCCAGTCACATTTTTTTGTAATTCAACAAGTTTCTATGCCATAACATGAAATCATCCCTAAGATTTTCTATATTAGGCTGAATGTACCTTCTTTGATTTTGCCCAAAAAATATAAAAAACAGTGTGTGGGGGGTAAGTTCTTAATTAGTGCTGGGAACTACAATTATACATTTCTTATTCTTCAGAAAATGAATGCAAATAATGTTTAAAAGGTCTCATTGATATAGAGCCTCTTTGTCAATGGTTACTCTAGTTCCCTAGTTAGTTAGTAGTTAGTAGTTAGTAGTTAGTAGTTCCCCCATGCTGGAGATAACAGGTGAGAACTATTTCTTGCCCACAAGAGATTCACTAAAAAGAAAGTTAGTTGTGAATCACAGGCTGTAAGTGTGACACAGCTGTTACAGTTACTGCAACTCCTTGTTATAATAGTTTGTTCTCTGTACTTCTTTTGTGCCTTTTAAGTTGTAAAATTGAAGTCACATCAACTTAATTTCAAAGCAATGCAGTAAGACATCTAGCTGTCACCTTGAAACTTTAATCCTATTGGCTATGTAATTCTGCACAGAATTATTTTAACCACTTGTTATTATAGAAAAAAAAGCATTAAAATAAAGTGCCCATATGACCAGTGGAATAACAAGAAAGACTCATTTTTCCATCATCATAGCACTGGCAGTTTTCTGCAGTTTATGTTGATAGTAACTGCTTTATTATACTTTCATATCATTGAATGCTTTGTTATATTAGCTAAACAAAAATTGGAAGATTCTTCATTGAATTGCTGATCTAGGGAAAAAGAAACACAGTAGAAAGGATGTAAAAAGAAGCCTGCATAATGGGATGGTAATAAATGTTGTCTACCAAGAAATATTAAACTCTTAATTAAAGTGGATGCCGTGTGGCATACACTGAACTTACAATATTGCTTATCATTTTAAGAAAGCCGATCTTGACAGCTTTGCTAGAATTAGGCATGCTACTACTTTCTATATACAGGATTAGTATTATAGAGTGTATCTTTTCCTTAAAGCATTTTATTGATATGGTACCCGGCTTTCATGGCAGATTGGATGCAAGCTGTTAAACATGACACCATGTACAAATTAACATGAAATAAAGTGAACTATGGGATTATTAACTCAAAAGAAAAAAAATGTATTTGGCAAGACCCAACAGTTTTAAAAATGATATCTAGACCTAGGAAGATATATCACAACTTTTCTTCACCAGTTTGTAAATTTACCTGGGGTCTTGTGGGGAACTGGTTGCATATGCTTTGGGATTGTTGTTTATTTTATGGTTTGTTGCAAAATATATGCTATCCAATCTGGCTAAATCTGACTCCAATTACTAGATCTTAGCTTTGTTGTTGGGTTAGCCATACTTAATGTCCTTGAATCTGCCTTCCAGTAGATTGTTGATATTGTTGCTAGCAATAACAAGAAAAAAAAAAATGCATTGCCAAAATGTGGAAACCTAATGCACCATTGACATTTGTGAATTTATTCACCCTGATGCAGGAAATATCTAAAATGGAGTTGAACACCACTTGCCCTGTTTTGAAGAAATCAGACAGAGATAAATAGACTCCATGGATAAACTTTGTCTCTAATCATTATACAACATTCAAGAACTTTTGAATCTGTTTGTCAACGACCTGTCACTTTGCGAAGCTTTAATTGGTACGACAAAGGCATGATTACTGTGTTTGTCTACATTCATTATACAATAATTTAATTCACATTTCTCAACTTTATAGTTTTGTTTTATTTTAACAGTGTTTATTAATGTAATTCTGGTGTTGCAATAATGCATATGTTCTAGTAAAAAAAGTTGATAATGTTTTGCCAAACTGAGGCTTAAAAAAATGTCCTGAGAAATTAGTAAGATACACGATATCTATATATTCTTAATTGCTATATGATAGAAAAGATACATAATAGCATAATTTACCAACTGAAACTAGTACAAGACTGTTGGATTTTGTTACCAATGGGATTTGCATTTTTTAAACTAACCAGAAAAAGAAAAAAAAAAAAAAAAGAGTTAGAAACACTGAAAACTGGTAACTCAATGAAAATGTATTGTTACCTGGAAGATAACATGCATATTTCAAGATAAGATGAGTGTCATTAAGACTGTGGCAGGTTACATAAAAAATTTTTTTGGTTACATATTATGTAAATCGATATATCTTTTGCACCATCCAGGAAAATGACTGCACAACAAAATAGAAGGTTACAGCCGCAGTTCATCCTTGGCTACTATATCACTCAGTGCTGTAATACTAGAAATGAAGTGACTGTGATTAATTTTACTTTAAATGAAAAGTGAGCAGTAGGTTTTTATGCGACTTATATTTTAATTATTTTCATGGCATTGATAAGTCTCTTTCTGAGGAAATAACGTAATATTCAACCTTACTTTTTGGCTTGTGATGCAGAATGTAAGTCAGGATTTTGGTCTATTTGTAGATACATGTAGAACAAGTCAAGATAATATAGGTCAGCTCGCATAATAAGGCCTGGATCCATTTTCAGAACAAATCGTCTGGTAGAGGGGTCTGACTAAATTCCACATATGAGTGACATACACGTACTGTCCTGAGGAGGGCACATGTGTGTCCATCATTGATGTTGACATTGTTATAAGTCAAACTTACCTTGCATGTGGCTGATTATGTGCATACGTCTATCTGGGGATTAATTTTAATTCTGTTCATAGTTATAAAAGCAGCAGCTTTTTCTCTCATTCTGTATTAATCGCAGTGGAAATGCACCTGTGTTCATACATAACAGAGTAGGCATTAGACTGGCTCATCTAGTCGGCAACATTTTGAGGTACAAGCTGAAATGTTGGGGGAGTTAGGAGAGAAACATAATGCAATGAAGTGACACCACAGTCAAGATGGAATCCTGACTGGTGGCATAAAAATGGAAGGTGGTTATGTTAGCAGTAGAGGAAAAGAAGACCATTAAAGAAGTGTTTTTTATCTAAAATGAGAGCTATTTGCATTGGAAAATGCAGGCATAGGGCTTTCAGTTCTATGCACACATAGTTTTTAAAACAGTATACTTGCTTTTTGCAAACTGGTTAATTTTTAAAAATAAAACCGAGACTAAAGGCTAGGTATATTAAGTAATTTATGTAACAAAAGGATTATATAGGGGCAATATCTCATGCAGAATTTCTTCTCAATCCAAGTTCATAGGTGGGTACTAGGCTATCGGCCTAGGGCCTATACAATCCTAGCCATAACGATTCCCTGGCTATTTCTTTTCACAATATTTACTTCCCTGGACCCCTGTTTAGCAGGGTGACTGACGTGATACCCAGGGTAAATTTCCTATCTCCCATCCAGTCATCAAGATTCCTTTTGAAGAGGGCCAAGGAGGCGCTCTATCTGCTTGACATGTATGGGCAGTCTATTCCAGAGTATGAGGAGTCTCTGGGTCAGGAACCTATATCTTCAGCATGTTTTGTTCATTGTGATGACAAGGTTTAGGTCCCTGGAGCATGTGGCTCTGATGGATTGGGATTTGTTTAAGTGTAGCATGTCCAACAGCTCTGGGTTTGACATGGCCTTGTATGTTAAGCAGAGATCACCTCTGAGTAGATGATATGCAACAGTGTATAGCTGTTGATTTTTTAGTCAATCAGCATAGGGCATCTGCTTTAGGCCTGTGCTTACTTTCCTAAGGGAATTAAGTCTTATTTCTATTATAAAAGGATAGTGATCATAGTGATCAGAGACAGAATATAATACAAATCTATATCTATATCTATATCTATATCTATATCTATATCTATATCTATATATATACACACACACACACACACACACACACACACACACACACACACACACGCACGCACACACACACGTGTGTGTGTGTGTGTGTGTGTGTGTGTGTGTGTGTGTGCATGTGTGTGTGTCTATCTATATCTTAGTTGTTATCTGCAAACAAGGAAAATAGCTTTAATGACAGGGGTTTAGCAAGCAATTTCCATTTTATACTCACAAGCTCTTAGTGCTACGCCCCCCCTGAAAACCTATCACTTAAAATAGGCACACCTGTTAAAATGCTGCCCCCAAACACTTAGTAAACGTAAATAACATTTTCAGCTGTTCCCCCTGAAACTGTCAAATATATTGTTTTTAGATTAGCAGTATTATATCTGTTGTTGGAGGCGGTTTACCTTCTTATTGTCAGAAATGACAATATTGATTGTGCATTTGGGCGAACCAAATGCTTGAATTTTGAACTTTGACATTCTCAGAAGTTCGAAAATCAGCAAATTGAACAGCTGATTTGCTGATTTTTCAAACTGCGCCCCCCACACCCCCCTATTTTAATATACTAACTCCGAGATCACACTACAGTGGGGAAAGGGATAATTTCCCGATCCCCGCTATAGTGCAGTCCGTACCCACAATGTCAAATCTGCAATGAGCGAATGCCAATGTGCATTCAGCCATTGCACATTTGGACACTTTTTTTTCGAAGTTTTGCCAGTTTGAAAACCTCCTTTCGCACAAAGTGGATTCACACGAGTGCATAACCCACTTATGAAGATAAACCTTTGGAGGCATTCATTTAGACAGTTTGTAGACATATTATGACCTGAAAAAAAGGCATATTGATGTGATACTCTGTCAGTAGAGTACAAACAGTATGCCTGGCTACACCCTTGCTTAATGAGTATTGCAGCAACTTTTGTGTGATGAAAGCTAATTTCTACTTTTATAAGGAAATAATTTATACAGCATGGATTTGAGCATAAGTAATTTTAATTATAGTAATTAGTGTCATAAGAGGGAATTCTGTAGAGTAATTATCAATGTTATGCACACAAAGGGCCAAAACTCATTCTTTAGAGTAGAGTTTGACATAATTAAGACTGCAAAACAATTAATTCCAAAATAGTGTGTTGTAGGAAATGAATTGTATAAACTCTGATGTGCAATAATTATTGAAACACAAAGTAATGGAAAGTAATGGAAGATGTAAAATGGCAGAGAATTTGAGAAAACCTTTTGATGCTACTTTGAAAATCTGTAAAGATTATATTGAAAAAGTAGACCATACTGTGACATAAATAGCAATATAGGTGAGGAAAAAAAACTGTTACTACAGCTTATCGTAAATGTTTCTAGCATTAACAGCCTGCATCAAAAGCATTCTAGGATATTTTAAAGACTTCACAAAACCATCTGAGCTCAGTGAAATAGTTATTGCAGAATAATTCAAATTCTATGACAGATGTCTGTTTGGAAATGATGTTATATACCTATATCTCAAGAAATTATCAGAATTATGTAGGCTCACAGAACAGTGCTAGTTTGAAGGTAGACTGCATGAGTCTTTGCAGGCTACATTTGGATGATGTGTGGTAAAATCATTTAGGAAGACCTAGGTCATTGTCAAAGATGGATTTTACCCTAGAAAATGTATTGGATATTGTATTCTCCATAGAAACAGCTGCAAGTGAGCGGTGCAGGTATTTATGCAATCTTGAAGCATCTGTCTTACCTATGCGCTGGCCTGTGAGCATCACACACTATCACCAATATCTCATCACAGTGGAACTAATGCTGGTTCAGGAAAACGTCACTACTTAGGTCTCCTGTTAATAAGAATATTGGGTCTCAGCAGATATCCACCACCAAATAATGACCATGCTCACACACAAATTGTTGCCAGGAAGTGGGACACAAACCATCTAATACCCCAAATCCCATGAGTGAAAACAGCAATGTCCTCTTAACTGGTGACTAGTGTCAGGCATATTACTCCACACTCACAAGACTGGACAAGGACAAGGCTGCACTTTGCTGTCTTTCTAATATATAAATCTGAAACATCACAGAGACCCTCAAGTCTCTCTCACCAGACAGTATGATTATAACCTACTAGTAGTCCATGTGGCCATGAATCTCTTAAGGTGAAACACTAAGGGACATATAGAGAAATATGTTAGATCTTTCCTTACATGTATATCTATATACAACTAAAGATGATTGGATTAAGTAATTACCTTAAAGTGTGGTGTCATTCATGTCTGGCAGTTGCACTTGTTTTGCCAATGATGGCCTGCATCACTGATTCCATGACTTCCTCATGTGAGATAAAGTCCTTGCTTCTAACATAGTGACTTTTTAAACAGACATGAGTGGCCTTAGGTCAACTGGTGACCTAGGCAAAAGGACTCCACGGCACCCCCCACCACACCACCCGGTGCCCCCATCATGGTCTACCTACACCAAATAAATTCTGGAAAAGCGCCCCTACTTTAGTGGCACCCTAGGCGGCTGCCTAGTTGGCCTATGCCTAAGGCTGGCTATGTAGACAGAGTCCAACTAATGCATATCCCAGTATAACAGATACAATGTAGCTATCTGCATCTCTAAATTAGACAGTGTCAATGTGGATCTCATGAATGTCAGAAGTCTTAACAATAAACTGCCTTATCTTAAAGCTCGTCTCCAATTTAAATGCATGCACATTTATTTAGTTATTTGACTTGTTTTTAGTGAAAGAGATCAATCACTGTTTCCATACTTGGGCTTTGTGCTGCCATGCATTCAAGACTAATGAAAACTATCTTAGCATTTCTATATACGTCATGGACCACTTCACCTCTTGATAGATTCCAAGAGTCCTACAAGCTCAATTCACTAACCTCCATCTTACCCTGAACAAGACAAATTATCAGCATATATCCTACTACTGGAGACCCTCCATGTCCACACTGAGTACAGAGGCACTATATAAATAGCTGAAGATTTGAGACTTATTGTCAAAAATACCTTTAGAATGGGAGATTTCAGCTATCCCTCAATAAATTAAAGCATCTATATTGTTAGTGCTGGGTATGTCCAGAGATACTAGAATTAATAAAAATTCTTTGGAATAGATTGCTAGCAAATCAACTAGAAGACATAACATTTCTGGCCTGGTTCTAAATAATATAGCCATTACTTTCATGTCCATGCCTGTTTATGCCTGACTATAAACCTGCAACCTTATCTTTCAAAATCTCTAAAGCCACAGAAGTCAGTAATTTTGTATTTAGGTATTTCAGAAAGGCAAACCTCCCCATGACTATATAATGCACTCTCCAAATTCACTTGCAACATACCCAAACCCACATTAATATAGTTGCTATTTATATAAAGGAGTTCTAGTCCCACTCAGAGAAGAGAGTCAGTCCGCTGTTCTATTCCCACTCAGAGAAGTGAGTCAGTCCGCTTTTCTATTCCCACTCAGAGAAGTGAGTCAGTCTGCTGTTCTATTCCCACTCAGAGAAGAGAGTCAGTCTGCTGTTCTATTCCCACTGAGAGAAGAGAGTCAGTCTGCTGTTCTATTCCCACTGAGAGAAGAGAGTCAGTCTGCTGTTCTATTCCCACTGAGAGAAGAGAGTCAGTCTGCTGTTCTATTCCCACTCAGAGAAGAGAGTCAGTCTGCTGTTCTATTCCAACTCAGAGAAGAGAGTCAGTCTGCTGTTCTATTCCCACTGAGAGAAGAGAGTCAGTCTGCTGTTCTATTCCCACTGAGAGAAGAGAGTCAGTCTGCTCCTACTACAGTCACATGTAATGGGAAGTTTGAGAACAGGCCAACCTGGAAGTTCAACATGTTACACAAAAGCAATGACAAGAGAAAAAAATATCCTTTAATCATAAAACAGAACTAACATTCCTCGTATAAAACACTCCATCAAGAATATCAGTAAGGAATTAAAAGGTGTTTTCGAAGCTAATAAGGCAAAACACGAAATCAAATGAATATAATTAATTAATAATTATAAGACCGTTATTTTTTTAAAAAAAAGTAAGAAATAACTCTAAGCATTTTTCTGATCTTTTCCAAAATAGTGCCCCTAATCATACCTATTGGAAATAACAAGTGATTTAACGCAGAACTGTAACGAAAACTTTATCTTTGTAACAATTATCTTAATTTCACAAATTTGTGGATTCCTTGCACCTCCTAACATTACAAAGGAATACTTACTGTATGTACTCTCTAACAAAAAAAGTACTACTTTCACGTGGTCTGACAATTGACCTGGATGCCTAATAAAGAGTGGCAGACATGCCTTTTTGGAACACTTCCTTAAATTGTTTAACCTGAACTTAGTTACAAGATTTGTCCCCAAACTATGGCAAATTGCAGTGATGATGGCCCTAAACAAGGGTAGCCCATGACTGACCCTTGAAAAGTATAGACCCGTTAATCTGACTAGTGTGATTTGCATAGTCATGGAATGCATCATATCTGACCTCATACACTATAGCATCACATTCCTTATCAGGAGAGACCCACGTCGGTCTGGATTTCTTAACGGGATATCCTGTCTACTCAATTTAATTAACTTCTATGAGAAGGTCACACAGACAACTAAGGAACAAACGCATACCATCAGGGCTAAAAAGGAGAATCATGCCATCAATTAGCTTCTTTATTTAAATAGCAAAATTAAGAACTAATCATAGCAGTGCTCTGATCTTTCCCAAGAGAGCACCACCTCATTTGACCCAGTAGACAGAGGAAATATACTAACAGAAAAATTTAGTGCAAACTTTACCACCAAAATAGCAATTCTTGAATCCATTGTACTGCTTAATATCACGAAGGAACACTTAACTGAATGTAAGTCTCTAAAACCAAAAATGTTACTTCCATGAGGGCTGGCAATTTTGCTGAATGCCTAGTAGATAGTGATAGACATGTCACTGTGTAGCTATCCCTTAAATAGTTTAACTTGAGCTTATCTAAAGGATTTGCTGCTGAAATCTGGTGAACTGGAGTGATGATTCCCCTACACAAGGGTGGCCCCACTACTTGACTGGCAAATTATAGACCCCTTAGTGCAACTTGTCTGTTTTACAAAGCCATGGAAAGTATAATTTCTGGTGTAATAAAGTATAATAACAAAAAGTTTATAAGGTTAGACCCCCCCCCCCATCTGCCTGGCTTTGTCAAAGGGTAACCGGCCCTACTCAATTTAGGTAACTTCTTTGACAAAGCCACAGAGGCTGTTGACAGTGTTCATTCTCTTCACACAGCTTATTAGGATCAAACTAATGTATTTGACATTGTACCCCATGCTGGCAATGTAAACAAGCTAAGTGCCTTAAAACTAGAACCATAAATGGTGAGGTAGAAACAAGCTAAGTATCTTAAAACTAGAACCACACATGGTGAGGTAGATAACCAGGTTACTGAAAGACTGAACCCACATAGTTAAGGTCGCAGGTGCCTCATCAGGAAAAATGAAGGTAAATAGTGATGTACCACAAGACTTAGGACTTGGAAGCCTTCTTTTTGGCATCTACTTATTTGATGTTATAGTGTATAAGATGGGGAATCAGGAACTTTGACCAAAGGGAATTTTCAGATGACTGCTAAGTGGGTATTATTGCCAAATGTCTTTCAGATATTCATTTATTGATATAGGAAATAACCCTTGTAAACAAGTGTAGTAAAGAAAAAAGTAAAAAATTACATGCAAAAAACTATAGTATTGTCACATTTGGATACAACTCTCTCGCTCTCACAATGTACAATGTAGCAAATATCATGCTCCAAATAACTTAATCAGGGATCATGGAACCTGGCTTAATAATTCCCTGTATTCCTACCACATGCAGTAGCGGTAGTTGGAAAATCATTCTGATTAGTACAATTAATATCTAAAAGCATATCTGCTAGGTAAAAATAATTTATCATTCCTCGATATACATCCCTAATTAGACAGCAAATGCCTAGATTTATTAAGCAACTGGAAACACCCCATAGTTTTCTAACCAAGAACTTTACTTGTTTAAAGTCACTGCTCTACCAGGAAAGGCTTTCCTTTATTTCATTTCTTATAGACTCTTGCATGGTAATCAATGCCTTGCATTCTGCTCCATTAGAGGACTTATCCTTCCTGATCTCCTACATCTTCTCAAGACAAACACCTCCAGCAATACCAGAACTAGGGACTTAAATCCTCACAAGGACATAAGAAAAACATACAGGAGAAAAAACATTGTTTTTACTAAACACCTATACCACATCTGCAGAAAAGATCCCTTGTAAGTTTAGCAAAGTGACACTCTTCAAATTAAACCTGTATAACTGTAATGACACCCATAAATTAACTCTGGCATTGACCTTCTTTGTCCTCTTTGAGAAGTGGGGTACATCATGAGGGTGGGTATTGTCAGGATGCAAATGGTCTTCTGATTCAGTTGCCTTGTATTAGCTATGATCCTATGATGCATTATAGAAAAAACTAAAGCATTTCAAAGTGACTAATGTTGTCTCGTAGTGGTTTGAATAACTGCAAAAGCAGCTAGTAACTGGTGTTCAATAAAATGATCAGGTGTGAGGCATCTTGTAGCGCTGTAAAGGAGTACAGACATCAAGCATTACAAATGATGTAAAGGACGTGGCAAATTTCCTGTTCTGTTTGTTTCCCCTTAGTTATAGTTGAGTTACCAGAAAAGTGGACTGTATGTATTTAAATAGAACACATGACTCATAAAAATAATACTTACCTTTGGACACCCATCCCGAAGCAATAAAGTATTTCACCTTCCAACAACTTTTCTAAAGTAGTAATGAAAATATGAAACTTGTGTTTTAATTTTAATTGTTATTATTCCAATGATTAAACATTGAAGGAAGGCATTGCTTTTATTGGTTGCTATAGATCATTATGATGTATATGAGCACGCACAAGTTGTTTAGTAATGCTGGCTATGTCACCTCAAAAATGGTGACAGTATATGGTACAGAAAAGGAGGTATTCAACCAGGAAAATATTCAACTAGGTCTGCTACTGTCTACAAACACTTTTCAGTACAAACCACCATGAAACATTTAAGCACTTTTGTTCGTACCATTCAGGACTTCATCAGAAATGACAAATGCTTCACTTAACCACTACTTTTAAAGAACGGTCAATTTAATTACATAATTAATTATTTAAATTGCCAAATAATAGCCATATAATTCATAGGTTCGTAGGTTCTTAGGTAGGTACTAGGCTATCAACCCTGTGGCCTATATAAGCCTAGCCAAAAATGTTCCCTAGCTTTCGCCACCCAAGAAAGTTATTTTCCTATGCCCCTGTCAAGCAGAGCCACAGGGTGAATTTCCTATTTCTCATCCAATTGTTGAGATTTTTCTTAAAGAGGGCTAATGAGGAGCTTTGCTTGACATGAATGGGTAGTCTGTTCCAGAGCATGGGAAGTCTCTGGGACAGGAATTTATCCCTTCAGCATGTTTGTTTATTGTGGTGGCAAGATTTAGGTCCCTGGAGCGTGTGGCTTGGAGGAATTGAGGTTTCTTTAAGTGCAGCATGTCCAACAGATCTGGGTTTGACATGGCTTTGATGTTAGGCAGAGGTTGCCTCTGAGTAGGTGATAAGTGACAGAGTAGTGCTGGAGTTTTTTAGATGGTCTGCATATGGCATCTGTTTGAGACCAGTAATCTTCTTAGTGAGGTATTTCTGTGGCCTTTCTAGTTGTTGTAGATGTCTTGCAAGGTACATGCCAAATGGGCGTTGTACTCTATAATGGCCCTGATAAGGGATGAGTAAAGAGGAATGATAATCTCTTTTTTTCTGAAGGTGAACCCCTTTGTGATGAGGTGTGCATGTAGAAGGATTTCCTGACTACTGTGGCAATGTGATTATCAAAGGAGAGACTACTGTCCACCTGTGTCCTAAGGTCTCTTATCACACTTCCAATGTTTAGTAGGCTACTGCCTATGTGGTAGTTCATGGGTACAGTGTTTTTCCCAAAGGGATGACAATGCACTTCTTGGCATTGAGCTTGAGGCTATGACTTTGACACCAGGCATCAGTCTCAGTAAGGCCCCTTTGTAGAATGGCCACATCATTAGGTGATTCTATTATGGCACCTAGTTTGCAGTCATTTGTGAACTTCATTAGCCAAAGACCTGCTGTATTAGCCTGGACTTCTGAGAAGTAGTTGTCAAACAGGAGAGGACCTAGGACTGAGCCCTGTGGTACTCCACTTGTCACTGGTCTGAAGTTGGATTTGGAGTTGGCTACTTTCACTGTGTGGGCTCTGTCAGTGAGCCAGTTGGCCACCCATCTTGTGACATAGGGATTTATGCCCAGTCTAGTGAGTTTATCTATAATTCCATAGTGGGGGATGGTCTCAAAAGCTTGGTGAGGTCAAGATAGGCTGTGTGCACCACCTTACCCTCATCTACGGCTCTGGTGACTACTTCAGAGAAGTCAGTCAGGTTTAGGAGACATGACCTACCTTTTACAAACCCAAACTGAGTGGGATACAGAGTTTGGAGGTTACCTATTTCCTTGTTTATAAGCTCCAAGATGATACGTTCCATGGCCTTGCAGACCAGGCTCGTCAGTCTAATGGGGCGGTAGTTGCCAGGGTCCATGGCTGCACCCCCTTTGTGGAGTGGGATAACTGTCACTGTGTGCCATTCAGTAGGCACAAAGCCTGAAGTGAGGCTATGATTGAACATGGTACTTAGGTGGGGTGCCAGTTCATTCTGTAGTTCATGCAGAACGCAGCCAGGGATGTTGTAAGGTCCCATGGACACTGTATACTTGACTTTCTATAGTGTGGTCTTTACCTGTGCAGCTGTGATTACTGGGGCTTTGCATTCTTCCAGTATAGTGATGGGCCCTTTGAGGAGTGAGGGGGGTAAAGTTTGCACTGAACTTATCTGCCAGGATGTTGGCAATATCAGTTGGTTCTGTATATCTAGTGCCATTCATTGTAGCTCATAGCAGATCTGAGTGTCACCATTGAGATTCTTGACATAGCTGTAGAATGCTTTGTGGTTGTCTTTAGAATCAGTGGTGATTTTATTTTCATAACTAGCTTTGGAGGATTTTACGAGGGATCTCAGCTTCTTACTGAGACTGACCAGGGAGTTCCTGCAATCAGGGGATTTTACTCTTTTTTGCAACAGCTTCTTCCTTCTTTTGTGGAGTTTGTTTATGGCAGGGGACCACCAGATTGGCTTCCTTTTTTTGGAGGATAGCATCTTGGTTCTGCTGGGGATGGCATGATCCATACAATCATGTATGTGTTTATACATTGCATTTGTATAGGATTTAGCAGACATAGCTCTATTTTCTGTCTGTATGGGTGTCGTGAAGCTTGCCACTTCTCTCTTAAGAAGCATGAAGTTGGCTTTGGAGAAGTTTTTATGGTGTTTTTCTTAATGGGGAGTGGGGGCGGGATATTGATGTCTAAGGTGATTAGCTTGTAGTCAGATCTGACCACTGAGGAGTTGACCTCTGGCATGGAACATCGGTTGCCCATATTGGTAATGACCAGGTCCAGGATATTCCATTATCACACACTCTAATGGAATAGTCTCAGAATACCAAGGGTACAAGATATACAATTATACGAACTTAGAATTAGACAAAAGACACTTTAATTTGTTTTCCAAAGGATTTAAATTTGTAAAATGCTTTAAAGGGGATTTAGCTCAAATTTTAATAGACCTCAAATTATATCTCAGGAAGTTAAATCTAAAAATAATATACAACAAAGAGGTTTCTGAGAAGCAAACTGGAAACAGGGATAATTACAGTGTCACCAGAAGGAGTGCATTTAATCCTCCCCTCCACCCACTTCTCAACACCTTTGAGAATGTTGTCACCAGAGAAATATATCACTCCTATGGTAAAAATGTTAATGGTTTTAAGTACAATTATAATCTGAAACAGGATGAAGCCAAACTATTGGAGGATTTAAAACAGAACAAGCATTTATGTTTTATAGAACCAGACAAGGGTGGGGGACTGGTTATTTTTAATCAAACGGATTACAAAAGTGCCTTAAACAAAATCTTGGCACAGGACAACACCTATTGTTTGGCTTCCTACAATGAGATTCAGATTGCCTACACTAGAATAGATTCCCTTCTTGAAGAATATTTGGTAGAACAGCGTATCAATCCAACCACCTATTATTTTCTTCAACAAACCCACCCTATCATTCCTGGTTTTTTTGGGATACCTAAAATTCACAAAAATATTGTGCAACCTCCCTTTAGACCTATTGTTTCAGCCAGGGGATCCAAGACCCACCCACTTGCTGTTTTTATAGATCAGAACATCAATAAGATAGTTAACCAACAGGAACATCTTATCAAGGATTCGTGGGACTTTTTAGGGAGGATTAACAACCATCTATGGTCCAAAGATAGTCTTTTTATTACCATAGATGTGAAAGACTTATTTTCTTGTATCCCCAGGAAGGAAGGGTTTGAATTTTTTTAAACAAGTATCCACAAACATTCAGATTTAACATTGGACAGAAAGCTTTTGTTATTAGAATTAATGGAAACAGTTTTGGATAATAATTTTATTATTTTTGAAGGTGACTTTTATAAACAAGTGAGTGGAGTTGCTATGGGGGCGGCTTGCGCCCCCATTTATGCAAATCTGGTCTTACTAGAATGGGAAACTCTATATATTTTTGAGAGTGCATTTTTTACAAAAATAAAAGCTTATTTTAGATTTTTGGATGACATTTTTGTCATTTGGGAAGGGACCCAGAAAGAGTTAGATGAATTTATTTTTTACATCAACGGTTCTACTTCTTTCCTCTCCTTTACTTATCAAGCTAACAGTGACTGTATCAGCTATTTGGACATTATGCTTATTAAAACCCCTAGTGGTTTCAAATCTAAGATATACAGAAAACCCACCTGGTGTAACAGTTACCTCCATTTTGACAGCCAACATCCATATTTTCAGAAAAAAAGTATTGTAAAAGGACAAGCTGTCAGAGTGGCGAGGATGACATCAGATTTTGATGACCTCCAAGAGGAATTTTATATCTTAGGCGAAATGTTTCAAGAGAGGGGTTACCCCAGAGAGTTGTTAGTAGAGACACTGGATGAAGTATATCAGGGATGGGGCACCCGCTACAAACCTTTACTTGGCCAACATATTTCCACTACAGTCAAACCAGAACCAAAATCTAAGGATTTTTCTGGATCATGCTCTATTGAGCACAACAACTTTTCCTTAATTTTCAAGAAGATTTTACAGGATAATTGGCCTATACTTAAGACAAATACAGACATCATGGAGGTAGTAGGAAACAAACCTACGTTCATACACCGGGTAGGTAACAATTTTAAGAGAACCTTGGAAGGAAGGGACACCTCTTTCAGACATGTTAGGGGTACCCACCCATGTGGTAGATGTGTTCAGTGTCCATGCATTAACACTTCAGACAGTATCAATTTGAACAATGGCCTGGGGAGTACAGTAAAATTTTGTAAGGGCAACTGTCATACCAAAATGGTAGTTTATTTGGCAACCTGTGACCATTGCCCAAGTTTTTACGTGGGCAAAACGGAACGGTCATTCAAAGAAAGGATATACGAACATAGAAATGACATTAAAATCAAAAAAGAAACCAGTGCCCTATACAAGCACACAACATCTTGTCCCTTTCCTCCACTTTTCAAATTTGGAATTATTGATGCAGTGGACATAGAACTTAGAGGAGGAGATGCCAAAAATGTCCTGTTACAGAAAGAGATTAGATGGCAACTGAGACTCAGGTCCAACATCCCCCCAGGGCTCAACGAATACATTAATATAAAAGCCATTCTAGTAGGTAAAGCTAATTATGTTTAAATCCCTTCAAATTTATTTATTTATTCTTTACCAAACACCTGATTTATCAAATTTTGGAAGGGATTCAACTTGTATTTTACCTTTTCATCCTTAATTGACAGATATTACAACTAGTATTTATACACTTTTTATACATTTTTTACACCATGAACATATTTTACATTTTTATGTATAATATTACATATATATTTAAAATATATAAATTATATATATTTATATTTTACTACCTTTATTTTCACCATCATTTTTATGTCTTTTAAGTATTTTTATGCAATATTTGATTGAGTTTCATGTGATCTTTTATAAAAGGAATAACCTTGTTGAGTTTTAAAGCATTTGTGATTTAACCATTTCAGGCATCCTTGTATTTCAATTGATTTAAATTGCTTCACAAAATTTTAAATTGCTTGATTGAATTATTGAAGGGAAAAGTTTCTGGGTACACACCTATATATAAAGCCTTTTGTACCAGTGGGATTTTATCTGATGAAGTTTGCCTAGTTGCAGACGAAAGCGCTCATATTGTTGAACTGGATTTGTTTTTGACTTCATTAAAGGATTTGGCTCTAACCAGTGGAACAGTGATTTTTCTACAGGTCCAGGATATTGCTGCCCCTGATAGAGGTATGGACAAGCTGATCCAGAGTGCTGGAATTTATGAATTCCAGAAAGTGTTGAGCAAATGAGTTAGTACATGAGTAGTTTTTTCAGTTGATGGTGGGGTAGTTGAAATCACCCATTATTAGAGCATTGGGCTGTACCTTAATATTATCCAGTATATCAAGAAATGTGGAGAGGGCATCCTGAAGCATGGTGGAGGATCTGTAACAAGTTACAACCTGGATTGCAGTCTTGCCCAGTGTTAGTTACACTTGGATAATTTTGGATGCATTATGGTGAGCAACTAGGTTGGAGGTGTGGATATCCTTAATGAATATGGATAGCCACCTCCTTTAGTGTTTTGGTCCAGGTGAGGTGACTGAAAGGTGTGGTATGAGTTATCACCTGGTAATGCAAGGGTGCTGTCTGAAGCCTTGAACCAGGTCTCCGTCACTGCACAGATGTCGATGTTCTCCATTTTAAAGAGTGCCTCGAGTGAGTGCATTTTGAGGTTTAGACGTCTACAATTCAGTAGCATTACCCTCGGTTTTTGCTTGCTTATACCTGCTATGGTGGTGAGTTTGTCATTTGAACCTTGCCTAAAAAAAGCACTATAGGGGTGGCAAGTATCCAGAATCCCAGGGTTGGCAGGTGCAGGCCATCTCTGGCAAAGCATCATGGTCTGTCGATCATGTGTTGTCCCTGGCAGACAGACACTGGATCCCCTTAGAATAACACCAGAAGCTTAGCCAATTGTTGAAGTCAGTCATTTTATCCTTATATTGTGTTATCATTCTGGGTGATGGCAGGATGCTACTCAGGGCTAGGGTCTTACCTGCCTGGGCTACATGATCTGAGAGGTCCTCCATATCTCTTTTCATGTAGTCCAGGGAGGTACATCTCAGGTCATTCACACCAACATGGACAAAGGCAGGGTAATATTTGTACTTGTTGTGGAATCATACAAACTCCTTTTCATATATTTCCTTGTAAAAATTCCTAAATATTAAATAAATCAAATTCTAAAAAAAAAAACAAAATCACTCTCTTGTAAAACTAATGACAAAGAAAATCCTTATAGTTTAGCTGCCTGTAGTTTGAGAACAAGCTGACTGGAAATATAGTCATTCGAACCAGGGTAGTTAATGGCATTCACTTTGAATTGGCAAAGCAGTTCTTTGCATTCCAGCCTGTTATCACAGTCTCCACTCACTTGTTTTATAATAGCAAATTTAAATGCATTGTGTGACTTCTCTTGTAGCGTATATTTATAGAGGGCATTAACATTTTTAACTTTAATACTGTAAATATGCTCATGTATTCTTTCTCTAAATGTCCTCTCTGTCTTACCAATGGAGAAAAAGTCACACTTTGTAAACATGGCCAAGTAGACCAGTTTAATAGGTCCATAGCTACCTTTTTTGAAACTGATCTCTGTTGTCATTAAATTCCCCAATGTCACTGATTCTCCTTCATAAATATATTTACATTGGTTACAAAATCTACATTTAAATGTGTTATTCTTTTTTTCCATACTCGTGTTTGACATTGGTCTGTTATTCTCAAAAATACTCTTCAAATTCCTACCTGTTTTAAATGCAAAATTAGGTTCTTCTCCCACTACTCCTGAAATACCAGGATTATATCTAAAAATATTTCAGATTTTAATAAAAACTATTATCCAAAAATAAAACTGTTATCCAAAAATCTTACATATAAGGATGTATATTGAGAAAACTCTGATCAAAAAACAAATTCATTTTCCCAAGATAGAAAAACAAGATTGGCATAAATGGGGGCACATGCTGCCCCCATTGTCACTACCTTGATCTGCTTAAACACTTATTTTCTAGTACAAGCCTAGTTATTTCCATAATCAAATTAATTGGTTCATTACTCAATACTTTAATTATCTAGACTGCTGTGAAACCACTGCAGTCCTTTTTCCAAGGGTAGAGAAGAAAACAGATCAACAATGTTGATAGTTAAAAAAATGTCTGAAGGAAAAGTAATGTCCTCAAAAGTCCCAAGAGTCTCTTAACATATGTGCATCCTTTTAGAAATTAATTTTGAAATCCCGTACATGTACATGGCAAGGGATGAGTTTTTAATCCACTTGCTGCAACTATGGGTTTAAATGGAGGGTATTCAAGACTCTTGGGAAATTTAAAGGTGGATAAAGAGATTTGTCCCTCAATTAAAAATTCTTCTAGAACTAAATTTATTTTATGGTATGCTATATTGATCTTATTTTTCAAGACAGGGATTTAACAGTTACTGTAATGAAGTATTTTAAACATGGCACAAGAATAGTCAATGTAGTCAAAAATCACTGTCCTGCCTCCTTTGTCGAGTTTCATTATTCTAAGACTTATCACAACTAATGTTGCCTATTGATTTTTTTATATCTTCTTTAAATTGTAGACCTTTAAGTAGTTCTTACTTTTCTAGAGTTTCTAAAGATTTCCCATGCATGATTGTTCAGAATCCCGAATTACTGAATATAGAGCGGGATAAAATAAACTCTTTCTATTAAATACATTGTTCTTGAGTACAGGGTCCTGTTGCTTCCCTCCTAAAATAACTACTAAATTTAATTTTCTAGTAAATAGTTTTAGTTCATCTAGAGTGTCCATCATGTTGAACCCTTTGAATGGAATAAATTTCAACCCTTCCTCAAAAATAGAAAAGTATTCAGCTGTAGTGTTCACAATACTATAATTATAAATGTTGTAAACATTATAAGAGTAAAGTATTCCACCTGGCTGTACTGTTATTCTTAATTCTTTCCTTTCCTTTTCCCTTTCCCCCAATTCTTCTTGTTTTCCTTTGATGGGAAAAATCCAAATTGGAAAGCTCTTGGTTCGGTGTTCTTTCTGATATCATAAATGGGGGAAATTCAACTTCATCTAAGTCAAAAATAAACCTACTGTTTTTGGTTGATCTGTCACTTCACCTGTGTTACTAGCCAAACCACTATACAAGTTGTTATTTGGATATTTAAATAATTAATTATGTAATTGAAATGATCATTCTTTAAAAGTAGAGGTTAAGTGAAGCATTTGTCATTTCTGAAGAAGTCTTGAATGTTACGGGCAAAAGCGTTTAAATGTTTCATGGTGGTTTGTAATAAAAAGTGATTTTAGACAGTAGCAGCCTCGGTTGAATATTTTCCTATTTAAATACTTTCTTTCATGTACCATGTTCTGTCACTGTTTTTAAAATTATTTAATTTTTCTTTCGTGATTTGCAGCCTCCATTTTGGGTTTATGGTTGGCGATATTGGTACTATTCTGCTTCATTTTCTCTCATTGTCTTGTTTGCACATTCTTCAACATGAAGCTTCCTGTGCAGTTCTAAAGTATTTTATTTCTTGTTTTAATTAATTACAACAAAGTCTTGTATATTAGCCCCTTCTAAAATGACTTAACACATTTTTGTTCTACCTTATGTGGGATGTACACATGCATTATTTATTCATCTCCATCCTCACACAGATATTCATTATTTAATACATACAGAAATGTGCCTAGTCCAATTTCCATTTTATACACACCTATTTCACAATGTCACAATTTTTTATTTTATTTTGTGATGTAGTGAAGCATATTGCTGCCGATTTGGAGCTTAATTGAGCAATTTTCTGTATGACTGAAATATGTTGCCTTAATTTATTTCAATGTAGATCATAATGGCTTAAACTCTCCTGTCTATCTCATACTACTTTTGTGTAATTCATTTACTTTAAAATAACACATATGTATTCCACAGAAAAACTGGGCATTATTTCTGCACAATTTCATTATATACTGGCTTGTTCAAGCCCTGCAGATCTTATTCATATGTTCCACATAAATTCATCCACACATTAATTTCCACATTGTTTTTAGCTTGTTTTATCAAGTGCTTACTCATTAAGAACAAGTAAATAAAAATTCTTCACTCTACAGATTGCATATACAGTGGGCAGTTTTTTGGTCTGACATTTGTTGGATTAAGGAACTGTTAACAAGCTGTACAGGGTTTGATTCCCTCACCTTCTTTGTCTAACTGTACATTACTTAACCAGACTTCACTCCCAGACTGACTTTAAAAAAGGTCAGTTAAGTTCAATGTACCACCCCGGTTATCAAATACAAATAAAATAAAGGTTTACCATAGTGCTTTTGTCTCAAACTATCAGAAAACAACATTACTAATTTACCACCAGGGTGCTAACTAAACCAAATAATTGTATGCATTTGTAGAAAATCACATATTGCCATAGTATGCATTAACTTCTAACACCTCTTTTACTTTAAATATAAAGGGAAAAAAACTCAGATAAGATGTTGACACATTGGGCAGTTTAAAACACAGGGATGTCTGAAACTTCGTGAACCTAGGTGAGAGCACAAAAGACATATTGCATATACAAAAAAAGTGTGTCTACAAAGTACTAATACAAGCAATGTTGTATCGATCATCTTGACACTTTTACTAATATCCGTTGGTCCACTAATTTGTAGTATTTTTCGAGGTTCTTAACTGAAAGCTGTAAAAGTTGCCATGGAGCGTTTCTGCTGCACACTTCGATATATTTGCTACTGCCCTTAACATAGCTTACAAATCAAAGAGATATTTTGTTTGACTTGCTACAGTCCTGTTATGCTGGTGGAAACATTTGTTCCATCATCTGTGTTCCAGGTTATTTGTTCAACATTTAAATTGATTACCACCATGAAACTTCCCAGTACAGAAAACAGTTTTATCATTAATACGTATAAACACATTGCAGCAGTTCTTTACTGGTTCTTTATCTTCTTGAAAACTAATGTTTCTAGTCCAAATGTTTCTTTTTGGTGCACAAATACAAGTCATATGCTATGAAACAAGACCAAGTTTCAATTCCTTTTTTTTTTCAAAATAACGCAAAACTAACTGTAATGCATCCTTAGATTTAACTGATGTTATAGTTCATTTCAGAAAGGAAACATTCTATGGAATGAATGTGAGCAATCCTAACATGAAAAGGTTGCTAAACCTTATTCCAAAAATCTTACCTGTCCATAGTTTGTTCGCAAGCTCTCATGTTCCATAATGACAGTGACCCTTCACATTCCTATACTATAACCCCCTTTACCTTCTCCATACTACACTCTGTATCACCTCACAGACTTTAGTCACTTACTCCATCTTGCAGTCACAAATAGTAAAGGAATTTCCTAGGTATTCTGGCAAAATTTCCCCTTGTTAGTATATCCACCACCTTAGATCACCCCTGGAAATTGGTCATTGGCTTAGTCTACTAAAACATTAAAGAAAATGTAACATAATAAAATATAATATAATATAACATAATATAATATAATATAAATATATGAAGTATTTTTTTGCATCCAATGACTGCTAGATAATTTAGCTGAAATGTAAGGGAGATCAGCTGATACACTTTTTCTTCTTAGGACAGATGCTGATTTGTATAGAAAGGTTTTTTCCATTCAGCAAAGAGAAGAGATGGTGCTGGGAATTCAATGTCACTGCAGCTACAACCTGTCATTATACTAAACATACATGAATTTAAAATATGAGAACTTGTTTCTAAGTGAAAATGGTGCCCTTACAGCTTCTCCTTCTCATTGCTGCTTCTCTTTCCTTAATTGTTGGCATGTAGTCCTAGAAATCACTAGGACACTGCTCTTCAGAGTGACTTCATTATGAAGAATAAGACAGCAGTACTAACCCGTTTTAAGGGTTTCACATAATGATATCTAGGATTTCTGTTTTAAAGAACTTGGTGCCATCCTCGTTGCCAAACACTTGATGGTTGAGTATTTGCTCATTGGAAGCTGCTCTCTGACAGCATACTTTGATATGTATATCTGATGCATGTATATAAATATATGCACACACACACACACACACACACACACACACACACACACACACACACACATATATATATATATATATATATATATATATATATATATGTGTGTGTGTGTGTGTGTGTGTGTGTGTCAAGAGTGCGTGAATGAGCAGGTGCTTGCTGGTAATAAATTTTACTCTTATATAGGAAAGACACACTGTTAAATAGAATACATTTTAGAGCTATACTATGTGTCTCGGTGTTGCTGAGTTTGATGTCTGTGTGTGTGTGTGTATGTGCGTGTGTGTGTGTGTAGAAGAGGGCGTAAGTGAGGGAATGTCAATTTGTATGATTTGCATGGTTGACCAAGAGGATTCTGTGTTTGTGGCTTTAAGTGTGCATCCGTGTAAACATCTAAGTGAGCAATGGATCAGTCACTTCTGGCTGGGTGTCTGTGAGTGCATGTTAAAATACAGGATGCTTGTGGTGTTAATGTGATGATTTGAGTAACTATAAAAATGATCAGGGGCTCATGTGATTTGTTGTGTGTACATGGATGTGTATGCTGTGTGTGTGTAATACAAGAATATGCAAGTGTGCGTGCGCGCACGTGTTTGTGTGTATGTCTATGTATGTGTGTGTGTGCGTGTGTGTGTGTGTGTGTGTGTGTGTGTGTGTGTGTGTGTGTGTGTGTGTGTGTGTGTGTGTGTGTGTAAGAGTGATGTGAGTTTTGAGGGAAGTGAGTATTGCTCAAAATGGGTGTTCAGTGTCTTAAGTGGCATTTATCCCAAGGTGAGTGCAATCTCTGGTTTGGTTCTAATAATATGTGATAGAGAATATCCCTGGCACCCCATTTAAAAATCTTGTTCACATGTGTGCTTGTGATGTCTGCCTGGGTGTCTCTTAAATGTTGATTGTGTGTCTGTGTGTTCGGTGTGATACATTAATCAATATGCAAGCTAAATAATATTTGGAGGGGTGGAATTATCCATCCATCAGTCTACTGTCGGTGTGTTAAGGACGTACCCAAACAATCCATTTGTTTTCTTGAGACTTAATGCAAGCATGCTATACTGTGAAGGTTCACAGTAAAGAAAGGTAATAGGTTTTATACTTCTATAGCAGTGCAAGCCACAATTGTCTCCTGGCAGTTCATTTTGCTCACTTTCCAGCAATCAGTATCTAATTGCTGTCCTCATTTAAGACATATAATTGCTATGCAACTAAGCATCTGAAATTTATCTTTTTAGTAGCAACATCTTTATTAAAGTCTTGTAGGTTTGCCTTTGACCTGCATTTATTTGGGGAAAAAAATTATATATATTGCAAAAGGTTTGTAGAAATTACTGCAGAGTGCATGCTGCCAATGTCTTACAACAGCTTATACATTTTGAGAAAATAAACATGTAAATGACAGAATTTCTCAGAGGTCTTATTATGTCTGAACAGATTTGCGCTAATGCAGTCACTCACATAGAAACACATTTTTACAGGGATTTTGGCAATCAGATTAAATGAGAAGGTTGTCAGTCTCTAACCTGTCACAGTGCTATCAGAATCAACATCTGAAACCCTGACTGCGACATTTTAACAACTACAGTTTAAAATCTTACTGTCATGGCTACAAGCACATGGTCAGTATGCATCAGAAAAAAAATGTGTCTCTACAGATAACACAAGTGAGAAGAGATAAGAGTTAGCTATTTAAAGTTAGCTTTGCTTCAGGTGTGATAATGCTGTGTAAATAGAGCCAAGAGAGGAATGGTTTTGGAAGTTGGAAAGCTATTAAGAATATTCATGGCAGGCTTGTTTTCCCCTTAAAGGCCATTACTTACAGTGCATCTAAAGCTGTAAATAATTAGCTATGCTCGCTAACAGAATGCGCAGTTCTTTAACAGCCTGTGGCCACTGTTGCCAGACTGTGTAAACTTCAAATGACATGTTTCACTTTCATTTAACCATCGTTTAACTAAAATTAGCTTCATATTTACTTCTGACTTTAAAACAGAATCATTTTTTTAATGGACTCTTCTGGACTGCACCATATAAAAGACATACGTGTGCTGCACTGAGTCACAGTTTTAAAGGCACACAACAAGCATTGTGCAATATTAAATCAATTCCATGCATTTAAACAGTACTCGTATTTTGGGCAATTAAAGTAACTTTCACATATAGTATGATGCAATGAAACCTATACATACAAGAAGCTGATGGTCCATGCTGTTTTGTAGTAATAGGATTTTTAGTTTGCAGTGACAGTGACATAGCTATAAGAAAATGACATATTTAGCAGAACATCTTTACAGGTCAGTCTAAAAGCTCAATAGTCTGTCCAGCTTTCTCTGCAATATGGCCAAGAGTGTGTGCTGCTGTCATGTCTTTAAAAACATTGTATCAGGGGCTCAGTGTTCTCTGTTTTGCCATCAGTGTCTGTAAGTATGAGCTCATTTGAATAAGGAGCAGATTAATGTAGTGCCATTGCATTTTACATCCTTTCAGTCTCGGAAAAGAACATGGTACCTTTGTAAAGTTATGGGGAGGTTTTCTCCAGTATTGCTGGAAATCATGCAAGTGTGTCTTGGAGATATAGTATAGTTGCAGTGGGGTTAGATGAGCCCTTAACAAGCATATGAAAGAGCAAATAAATTGCACATCTGTGTCAGTGGTAGCTATCCTCCAAGCTGCTAACAGTCGCCTTTGACAGGACTGCTGGGTAAGGATACTTAGTAAGGAAAAGAGTCAAAGCTAGCACAGAACAGAGGAGAACGGAGGATACGAGGAAACAGGGCAGGAATTAGTAAGGAAAAGAGTCAAAGCTAGCACAAGACAGAGGAGAACGGAGGATACGAGGAAACAGGGCAGGAATTAGTAAGGAAAAGAGTCAAAGCTAGCACAGGACAGAGGAGAACGGAGGATACGAGGAAACAGGGCAGGAATTAGTAAGGAAAAGAGTCAAAGCTAGCACAGGACAGAGGAGAACGGAGGATACGAGGAAACAGGGCAGGAATTAGTAAGGAAAAGAGTCAAAGCTAGCACAGGACAGAGGAGAACGGAGGATACGAGGAAACAGGGCAGGAATTAGTAAGGAAAAGAGTCAAAGCTAGCACAGAACAGAGGAGAACGGAGGATATGAGGAAACAGGGCAGGAATTAGTAAGGAAAAGAGTCAAAGCTAGCACAGTACAGAGGAGAACGGAGGATACGAGGAAACAGGGCAGGAATTAGTAAGGAAAAGAGTCAAAGCTAGCACAGGACAGAGGAGAACGGAGGATACGAGGAAACAGGGCAGGAATTAGTAAGGAAATGAGTCAAAGCTAGCACAGGACAGAGGAGAATGGAGGATATGAGGAAACAGGGCAGGAATTAGTAAGGAAAAGAGTCAAAGCTAGCACAGGACAGAGGAGAACGGGGGATACGAGGAAACAGGGCAGGAATTAGTAAGGAAAAGAGTCAAAGCTAGCACAGAACAGAGGAGAACGGAGGATACGAGGAAACAGGGCAGGAATTAGTAAGGAAAAGAGTCAAAGCTAGCACAGGACAGAGGAGAACGGAGGATACGAGGAAACAGGGCAGGAATTAGTAAGGAAAAGAGTCAAAGCTAGCACAGAACAGAGGAGAACCGAGGATACGAGGAAACAGGGCAGGAATTAGTAAGGAAAAGAGTCAAAGCTAGCACAGAACAGAGGAGAACGGAGGATACGAGGAAACAGGGCAGGAATTAGGTACTCCCACCTAAAAAAATCTATATCGATCTGTCTATGTATCTATATCTGTATATCTGTATATATCTATATCTATCTCTCTCTCTCTCTCTCTCTATATATATATATATATATATATATATTTATGTACCGCTGTCTGTCTGTCATTCTAACTGAGTCTTGTTACTACCTAACTGTAAAGAATGCTTTGAATAACTGATTAATGGCACACATAAGATATGTGGAAATTTATTTCTATTGAAGACATCAAGAACAAATTTTAAGATGCCATTACTGAGAGAAAAAAGCATGGGTTGTCAAAGATGCCATACACTGACCATTTCTTCCTATTAAATATAAGGTACTTACGTATTATCGCAACCAGGAGACAACTATTTCATCACAGGTGTTTCATCGTTCACTGTTTCAGGGTGGTTCCCACACTTCAAAATAATAATAAAGTCAGCAAATTCGTCTTGTATTTTTCAATTTGGCAATGTTTTCTGTGGCAAGTGGTACATTAACGCATCCTGCCTTTTTGGCATAATGAATGAACAGATGGTTGGAGTGGAAAGACTGTAGGGATGAAGTGGACAGTTTACAAGGGACTGACCTACCAATACATACCACATAGGTACAGTAGTCTGGATTGAGTAGTGCTAAGAGGAAAGCTTCAGGGGTCCATCCCTGAAAGTGGCCATTCACACATTAACTAAACATTTTGTCAAGTTGCAGAGAGTGCATGTCAATTGTTCTGTGAGGGGCTGGTGAAGGCAAAATGAAACAGGCCTTCTGTCAGCAGAACTGTAAGGGGGGAAAGTTTATTTCGCAGAATTTGTGGGTCCACATATAACCAATAAGGAAAAGCTTACCTGACATCCAGGATGGAAGCTAAAGTGTCCAAAGCACAGGACCTTGGCTGCTTTTTGAAGTAAGTCATTTACCGTGCAAGCAAGAGTGACAGCTGAAACATTCTTGCTGGTGTCTGAAAATCGCTACACCATTGTTTATGTATTGATGTTCACATCCTCCTAATACTTATCTGACTATTCACAATTTTCTTAAAACCAACTACTAACTCTGAAAGGAGTTATACTGGCTGAATTCCACCTCTTTCTTTATTACTTTTACTGGACTGCAATATTCTCAGTCTTTCCTTTACTCTCCTGCAATTTTGTTGTTTCCTTGTCCTTAATTGCTTTTAAGTTTGTGCTGCGTGCACATGAAACATCTGTCTCCTGCTTTGTTAACTTTTCTCCATAATTTTAACAATTAAGACAGATTGACAAGACAATTAAGACAGGGTTATTGCAATAATATGCAAGTACCAAATAGTAAAGACTGACCATTTTGTTTTTCAGAAAATAAATCTAACAGACTTCTCTTTGAAATATCCTTGAAGGACCTTATACTTAGTTGTGGTATATTAGTTTTTCCTTACCATAGAAAGATCTGAAAACATGAATTGCACCTTATAAGGACATTTAACACAATATGCCATGCTTCTTCTAAAATCAGAAGATTTTCCAGAAATCTGACAGGCTCTGTAAAGGGTTGTAAGCAGAAGAAGTTACAATATAATAATAGGTTATTTGTTCAACAAAAGTCTGCAGGTCTAATTATAGCACTTGTTATTGTCTATGCTTTTATAAACAAACTTCCATATGATCTTTATACTCTCCCATTAATATAATATGCAAATGATATGTTCAACTATGAGTCCATCTCCTTTTACAGAGACATACTAAACCAACTCCAAGAAGGCCCTCTATCTCTTAATACCATTTTTACCAACAATAAACTCATTTTAAATCCTAATAAAACCAATTCAGTGGTTTTCACTACCAACCAAAACTAGGAAAAATCCAGAAAATGCTTAACATAAAAGACCACTATACATTCACATACATATCACCTCCCAATTCAACGATTTCAGTGCATAGCTTCAGAAAAAAAAAACACCTTTTCTACCATATTGAGAAAACTAAAACAAGATCAACTACATTCTATTCTGGGATTGGAAGATCTCCCACTTCTTTCATCTCTAGCTAGAGCCACCAAAGGTAAAGGTATATTATTTCCCTCCTGAAATATAGTTTTCTACCAATAGCCACTGCCACCAAGAAAAATCACACAACTCTTCAATTATTGCCTAACAAAAATCTGTTGATTGACTTGTGGCCAGCTCCATAAATCAAGAACACTACTTACTATATCACCATTAAAAAAGATAACTGTCTACTCATAAAGCAAAAACTTAACCTATGACTGGGTTCCCTAACCTTTAAACATGCACACCTAGAAACTAATCTCTATTGTGACTACCTCTCAGCTACCTCATCAGCAATCTTAACTGCAACAACCACAGTTTCTCTCTGTTAACCTCTAAACTAGGTCATGACCTCCCCTCAAACTAAAAGATTCCCACATGTGATAAATTCAGAAAATAATTTAAAGCATACTTGTTGAAATAGAGGTAGTGCAAATGCCTTTAAATAGGCCACATAACTTAATGCATTTATCTTTCATGCATCTGCCCTTATGTCAAACCATTTGATCCAAAATTACTTTGTTCATCAACATTTATCTTTGCTCTGGTACTCCCTACTTAACTCTTCTGCTTAGTACCACTTTTAGTTCCATATACATGTATATCTACGTCTCTGTGCAACCTGGTTTAGGCCAGAAACTGGTCATTGTAGATTAGTTTGCAGCCCAAGTAAACAAACTTAAATAAATACATAGTATCTCAGAATACATAATGGTTCATAGGTTCATAGGTTCATAGGTGTGTACTAAGCTAATGGCCTTGGAGCCTTTACAAGCCTAGCCCATAGGATTACCCTGGCATTGTGCCACCCGACTTTAGTTCCTAGTGCCTCTGTCGAGTTGAACCACTGGAGTGATCCCCAGGGGGAATTTTCTATTTCCCATCCACTCATCAAGATTTCTCTTGAAGAGGGCCAGTGAGGTGCTCTGTTTGACATGTATGGGAAGTGTATTCCATAGCATGGGCAGTCTCTGGGTTATGAAATTGTTCCTCCAGCACATTCTGTTGATTGTGGTAATTAGGTTGAGGTCTCTGGAGTGCGTGGTGTGGAGGGACTGGAATATAAATGACTAAAAAAAATATTGAAATAACTTTTATCAGCTTTGATTACTGATACTGGACCTGATTCCAAAGAGCTTGCTTTCAGTGCTAAATGAACAGTTGTACAGAGAACAGGTGTTTTGGAATCTGCCCCTCTCTACAAGCTTGCTTATAGATAGGCCTTGCACTGAAGTAAGTCACACGGAGAGTGAGTCTTTCAGAATCAGTGCAGACTTGTACTAAGATCATATCTTTTGGAATTTTGCTCACTCTTGCTCACTATATTTAACAATAAAAATAATGATTATGTAATATAGTTATGGGTGATAGATGGTTCTATGATAGGGCACAGATGGAGACTATCTCATATAAATTATTAGGACAAGTTGAAGTAGAAGTCAAAAGTAATACAGAATGTCATGTGGGAGACTGTCCACACAGCTATTATTGCCTATCTCATACCTCCTTGCATCAAGCATTCATCTTCATACTTTGCATGTAATCAATCATACTCACATTTTCTAGACATATATTAAACTATACTCCAAGCTCAAAACCCAATGTTTAAAAGCAAACAAAATAAGTAAGAATTATAATCTAAAATATGGACAAAGTTTCACATTTACTTCAATGTGCAAAAATCAACTTTTAACACTGTAGAATGAATAACAACACAATACCTCTAGGATAACTTTGAACAAGAAACCTCTAACGAGTCATTCCTTTCATAAAAATTGTGGCATCCCTACTCTGGGCCAATAATCAAGGAGCTGAAATCATCACCACTTACACTGGAGAGGGATGTTCACTTAGAACAAAAAAAGGATGCACTCAGTATTTCCTAATGCAGCTCTTTGCATCAAGCACAATTTCCCTTAAGAGTACACAGGGAACACATTCTGTCCACGGCCTGGATTCTCTCTCTGTCTCCCTTCAGATCCCCAGTAAGACTCCGCACTGGCACAGCTATAGAGTTGAGTGCTCAGCCAACTATCCAAGCCAGGTCCTCCAGCACCCTCTCTGTGAAACCAGTGCTTCATGTCCCTGCTCTAAACAGCTGATACAAACTTTTTTGAGATTTGATTTTCACACATAAGCACACACACACACACACACACACACACACACACACACACACACACACACACACACACACACACACACACACACACACACACACACACACACACACAGACACACACACAGACACACACACACACACACACACACACACACACACACACACACACACACACACACACACACACACTCACATACATGATTGTTTTGTATAGTTGGTGGTTGAGTGTTTCAGGGGTTACAGCTATTGCCACACAGTGCTTAGTCTCTCCAGTGGTTGTATTTCTTCAGTGCATCAGGTTAGGTTTTACTAGGTCTGTGGTTTCCTCCCAATTCCCAAAATATTTATTGAACTGAAATGATATTCCTCCAAACTCCCCATTGATGTTTGTTGTCTTATTGTGATTTTGTGTATGTAAAAAAAACAGCAAACCAAAACGGCAGAACAGCAAAATAAAAACAAGTGAAACGGAATACCAACAGCTGCAGGCAAAGTACTTGAAATGTAAAAAAGTTTAATTAAAACTACACACGTTTTTTGTCATCCTCATAGGATAACTTATTCAGAAATGTGAACAAATTACAAAGTAGCAATTTAAAAACCCGGTACATGTAGTGACATGATAATGTAGACCTATCAACTACATTTAGCATTTAAACACATACTCCATTAAGTGGAAATGTCACTCATAAAACAAGCAATAATTTAAGGAATGATAATTGTGTCAGCTAAAAGCAATATCAACTAGAAAACAGTAATAGTGAACATGGAATTAATAATCCAAATACACATTTTAAACATGTTGTCACAAGTTACAGTCAAACTGATGCTACCCATGACAAAGTGTGTGAACGTATTAAAGTAATGTAAAATCAAAGTAAATTCAATTCTAAAACTTTGCCCTAAATGAACGGGGCAAAATGTTTTATCAAGTATTTTTTGTCATCAGGTGTTTTTTTACATATTTTATGACAGGCATTTTTCGTCATCTCCTTAAGCTTTTTAACTTTAGTAGTCAAGAAATATTACAGTTTTCGCTCAAACTTGGGTATGAAAACGCATCCAGGGTTAGTTGCCATTCTAATTTACGTTCCTCAGGCAGTAAGCTATTAGGTCCTCCTGTAATGTCAGGCACTATTTGATCAATAGCTTGGAAATGGAATGTATGGCCATTACTTAAAGACGAGTGCCTAGCTAAGGCATTTTTACTGTGATTTTTATCTATAGCGTAAGTGTGCTCATAAATCCTTTCACGAAGCTTCCGGTCAGTTTTACCTATGTAAAACGCCGGACAACAATTACACCTTGCTATATATATTATTCCCTTGGAATCACAATTCAGTTTATGTTTAATGAAGTACTTACTATTATTGCCCACCTCAAATGAGTTACCAGTCCTAATGTGTTTACACATTCTACATGCTCCGCATGTGAACATGCCAACAGATCTCCCATTGGGTCTTGTAATTTTACTTTCAAGAAGGTTTTTCAAATTACACCCTCTTCTGTAGACTATTATAGGTAAATTTCCTAGTCTGTCAACTATTAAATTGTCCTTATGCAGGAAAGTCCAGTTTTTATATAAGATCATTTTAATCTGCTCACTGTCATTGTTGAAAGTAGTGATGAAACTGACATTATAGGTTGAGTGCTGGCTAGACTGGCCATTACCATCTTGGACACGTCTACTGTCTAACGCTAAGGTGTTGGTGGGTGCTGTTTGAAGAATATTATAATGCCTAGTGTTGTTGCTATGGTTGAGGTTAATATCTTCTGGGGCTCTGATTGAATGGTCTGATCTACATCTGTCCATACTACAAGAGATTTAAAGTAACCATTGTTACGTTTACACTGGATTTCTTCGGTTAAAGAATCTATTGGAATAATAGGATAACCATGTTTTTGAAACATATCTTTCAATAAATGGCATTCGACTAAAAGTCGCTATCCAATGGACACATTCTTGCAGCCCTAATGAGCTGACTTTTTATTATTGATCTTTTTTGTGTATATGGATGGGCGCTGGTGTAGTGTAAGAAAGAGTTACAATAAGTAGGTTCCCTAAAAATTTTTGAAAGCACCCTCTTGTTTACCGAGTCCTTAACCAGTTTGACACCCAAATAATCAATACATTCCATACTGAAATTAAATGTGAACTAAAAAAAACTCGTTGTAGAATTAAAGTAATTCAGTAATTGGGATGCTTGATTCTTATTCCCTCTAAAAATAATGAAGATGTCGTCTAAAAATCTAGTGTAATAGATTAAAGAAATATTTATTTCTGGTTTGTTAAATATAAATGTCTTCTCCCAGTAGGCCATAAAGAGGTTTGCCAGTCTAGCCCCACATGATGAACCCATGGCTACACCTTGCTTCTCTAAATAGTATTCACCATTAAACATAAAAAAGTTATTTGTGAGAATAATGTCAATGAGCTCTGTAACCAGATCAATTTCCACTAATGGTGCAATTTTATCCTTCAATGTGAGGGCAATCCATTCCACAGCCTCCAGATGAGGGATAGAGGTATATAAATCAACGGCATCAACAGTCAAGAAATTATTCTCTTGATTAAATTCTAGGTCATTTAATTTTTGTAAAAAGGACCATGAGTCTTTACATACTTGTGGTTCAGATTTGAGATAGTTTTGTACGATGGAATCCACTAATTTCACACACGGGTAAGTTAGAGAAGCTCTATTTTGAATGTATAGCGACTTTTTAGTCGAATGCCATTTATTGAAAGATATGTTTCAAAAACATGGTTATCCTATTACTCTAATAGATTCTTTAACCGAAGAAATCCAGTGTAAATGTAACAATGGTTACTTTAAACATCTTCTAGTATGGACAGATGTAGATCAGACCATTCAATCAAACCCCCCAGAAGATGCTAACCTCAACTATAACAACACTAGGCATTATAATATTCTTCAAACAGCACCCACCAACACCTTAGCATTAGACAGTAGACGTGTCCAAGATGGTAATGACCAGTCTAGCCAGCACTCAACCTATAATGTCAGTTTCATCACTACTTTCAACAATGACAGTGAGCAGATTAAAATGAGCTTATATAAAAACTGGACTTTCCTGCATAAGGACAATTTAATAGTTGACAGACTAGGCAATTTACCTATAAAGGTCTACAGAAGGGGGTGTAATTTGAAAAACCTTCTTGAAAGTAAAATTACGAGGCCCAATGGGAGATCTGTTGGCATGTTCACATGCGGAGCATGTAGAATGTGTAAACACATTAGGACTGGTAACTCATTTGAGGTGGGCAATAATAGTAAGTACTTCATTAAACATAAACTGAATTGTGATTCCAAGGGAATAATATATATAGCAAGGTGTAATTGTTGTCTGGCGTTTTACATAGGTAAAACTGACCGGAAACTTCATGAAAGGATTTATGAGCACACTTACACTATAGATAAAAATAAAAGCGAAAATGCCTTAGCTAGGCACTCGTGTTTAAGTTATGGCCATACATTCCATTTCCAAGCTATCGATCAAATAGTGCCAGACATTACAGGAGGACCTAATAGCTTACTGCCTGAGGAATGTAAATTAGAATGGCAACTAACCCTGGATGCATTTTCATACCCAGGTTTGAGCGAAAACTGTAGTATTTCTTGTCTACTAAAGTTGAAAAGCTTAAAGAGATGACGAAAAATGCCTGTCATAAAATATGCAAAAAAACACCTGATGACAAAAAATACTTGATAAAACATTTTGCCCCATTCATTTAGGGCAAAGTTTTAGAATTTAATTTACTTTGATTTTACATTACTTTAATACGTTCACACACTTTGTCATGGGTAGCATCAGTTTGACTGTAACTAGTGACAACATGTTTAAAATGTGTATTTGGATTATTAATTCCATGTTCACTATTACTGTTTTGTAGTTGATATTGCTTTTAGCTGACACAATTATCATTCCTTAAATTATTGCTTGTTTTATGAGTGACATTTCCACTTAATGGAGTATGTGTTTAAATGCTAAATGAAGTTGATAGGTCTACATTATCATGTCACTACATGTACCGGGTTTTTAAATTGCTACTTTGTAATTTGTTCACATTTCTGAAGAAGTTATCCTCGAGGTTGACGAAAAATGTGTGTAGTTTTAATTAAACTTTTTTACGTTTCAAGTACTTTGCCTTCAGCTGTTGGTATTCCGTTTCACCTGTTTGGATTTTGTGTATGTGTCCTACAGCTAGTTGTTGTTTCATTCAGGATCAGTGGCTCTACTTTATACCCATCGAGTGCTAGATAGAGTCGCGATCTCCATGACACAGAAATAGGTGGCTCATCACAAATTGAATAAATGACTGTTTATACATCTATCTGCCTGTGAATTTTTTAACATCAAAGTAAATGCAAAAAGTGGCCCATATTTAAGTGTATATATTACGGCTAGCTAAACCTTGGCTCCAGATAATTGTGACTGTTGAAATGGAACTCCAACCCCATGCACGAACATGAGAAAAAAGGGTTGTGAACGATATATATATATATATATATATATATATATATATATATATATATATATATATATATATACACATGTATATATATATATATATATATATATAGAGAGAGAGAGAGAGTGTCATACCTAGTTCTCCTACCTTTAGCTGCTATGAGAAATATTGTAGTGCAGTAATTTTGTGCTGTAATACAGCCTGAGTGTAATATATTTTCAGTATAAAATAATGTAGCCATTTCATGGAATACTTGCATTCTAGAACTATTTCAACAAGTTAGAGAGAACAGCAGTACAGGCTTAAAAGTTTTATAAGCTTTTTGATAAGCCAAAAAATTGCTGAGAATATAGGGTCCTTTAATATAATGAAACTTGTGTCTTTCGGTTTTTCCTGGTTAGGGGTCGCCACAGTGGAACTCTGGTCCGCTAATGATTGGTGGTGCATTTTTATGTGCTGAGTTGCCAGCCCTGACACACAACCTTCAATGAAGGCACGCCCATTCACGCATGTCTCCACACAGAAGATGCTCTAGCTGAGAATCGAACAGGACAACGTCTTACTGTGAGACGGCAACACTACCGCAGCACCACCACCGCAGTTCCTTTAATATAATAATGAAACTAATTGTATATAATACAAATAAACATAGTTGCATACTGTAGTTTTCCATGGCTTTGTGGTGCTTAACCAAAGCATTCAAAGTAAAACAGTCTTATGGTTATTTGAACAAAATGTGCTTTTTTCTCAAGGGTTTATATGTCACTAACTGTGTAAGACATAGCCTAAAAAGCATCATTAGGGGAGTGAATTATGCTAGTAAGTGATATGTACGTTTGAAAATCTGGCAATTATTGGATATTTGAATGTACATTTCTTGTTATTCTGTTAATATTTAGGGTAAAAGTTTGCTTTGTCAAAAGTACCTGGAGTATCTGTCAGCGTGAACAGCTGGTACATATTGCATGGGAAGCTACCTCTTCCATGACATTTTTACAGCAATTCTGTGTCACAGTTACTGTCCACAGAAGCTTTTGATTTGAAACTTTTATACCCCCTTGCAAATCAACTGGAAATGTCTCTGAGTCTGGTGTACTGTTTGGGACTTATGTCATAAAGCTGAGTACAAAACTTACAGCAGGCATATGTCTTGGGATATAATTCACATTTTCTACATTTTACAGTCTCTTTGCTGCTACCTACACCTGGTGGTCACTTTATTGTTACATATACCTGGTGGTCTATTTGCTGCTGTATATACCTGATGGTCTCTTTGCTGTTACATATACCTGGCGGTCTCTTTGCTGCTATATATGCCTGGCGGTCTCTTTGCTGGTGGTGTCACACACATATTATTTGTCATATTCCACGGGCACTAGAAAAAGCTGAAGGCTGGTAAATGGGGGACTAAAGAGGCATTTAATGACTTAAAACAAATAACTGCTTAGTATTTTTAATGACTGTCTGTCATAACTGAAGCATATATGCGAGATAAGCTGTATGTGGTATCACTTGGAGTTGCACCTAAAAGAATTGCACAGAATGTCATACAAAATTATAAAAGAAACTAATGTGATTCAATATCAGTGACATTACTGCTAACTTATTATGCTAAAGTTAACTATGCACTTCTTTTCACCATTTTAGAATCTATGTGAGCTGGATTCCTTCAACATAAATATTTGAAATAAGGCAAAAAAAAAAACAAATAATGATGTACGCTGGGCTGCTTTGGTTCATGGTAAGCAAGATGGAACCTATTTCTGTACAGCTTCCCACATGATGTGTTGCAAAAGATATGAGGAATTCAGTGGCTATGTATTCCATGCATCTGATAAGCTCATCTCTAATCGTGTCCGTCTTTGTTATAAAGAGCACCATTGCTCTGTTCACTGGAAACTCTATTCCTTCCCATGTGATGCCTTAGTAATTATAAAGAACTACAAAGAGCTGCAGTCTGAATTTGAATTCATAATGAAATGTAATTAATTTAACAAAGAAGCATGTGTTGTAATCACCGTACAAAATCTTAAGGTCTACACTGAAGTAGATGTTTTTGTGAATGAAGCATCAGTTGCTCAAGTACAAAAGTTCCTGCATTTCATTAGTCCTGAAAACTGCTATCTCCAAGAACTTACTCAGCAGCATGTCTGATTCTACCTATTTTATATGTTCCAGGAATCTCCGTTAAGCCCTTCACCCCCCATTGCATTCATAATTTCTTCTACAAGCCTTATAACACCCACGTTTTTCTTCCAAAAATGATCATTACATGGATATTGAAGTCTTTTATCCCCAAAACTGTCACTAGTAACTCACAGAACGAGTGCACTTTATTAAACTGCTTAAGAAAGTAAAAGGGGCAACTCAATATCTACTCACAAGTTGATTCCATCTCACACAGTACTAAGACCCAGATTTCATTATACCCCCAAAAAAGTATGTCTGCTGCCTTTGTATTAGCTTATTTTCTAATCTGTAGGACTGTTCTCAAATTCTAACTGTAATATTGCATCCAGATAGCCTTATTTTCTTTCTATTTCAACAATCTTTCTGAGTCAAAAGCTTTCTTAATTGTAATGTATTACAGGTAACAAACATCAGCCCACATTTGCTGCCGTCAGTAGTAAACCATTAATTTATATGGCCAGCACATTTGTTCACTCATAGATATTCCAAGGTCACTGAGTCTCATGACCCTTTTACCCATGCCAGTACCCTCTCTCAGGCAGTAACCCCTTTAACCCAACAGGACATAATGGCCAATCCCAAAGTTAATTTACGGATAACCATCAAGTTTATGTTTAAAGGAAGACAGCAAGTTGCACTGCTGAAAATGTATTCCAGAGGTTTGAGTAAAGCTGGTTATATTATTGTTAAGCATCAAGACAGATGACTCTGAGCATGTGACTGAAAAAGGGGGAATAAAATTAATGTGGAAATGGAGGTTTCTCTACAATTCTTCCACCCTGAAAACCATGTTTTACTCATATTAATAGGCCTGGCTATAGCTAAAACCTTATGCTGGCAGGCATTTTCTTTTCAATTCCAATAAATATATAAATTGATCAGAGTCCTGTAAATGCTAAAAAAATCTGTTTTTTTTTCTACATTGCATCTCACCTCCCCAAATTAAAAACACATTTATTTTCTGAAGAAACCTACTTATTCATTGAGTTTAAATACATTCAGTTTCTTTTTCATGTCTATAGGCAACAGTAATATTAGAAGAGTGGTGCATGATATTATAAAGTGAACACCTTCTGTGAAAATTATTTCTTGCTGTACCAGATTTTTACTGATGAAATATTTACTTAGATTTATTGCTGTATCTTAATGGTTTACTCCAGTTATGGCCTTTTTGATTGCCACATGTCAATTGTTCCACAAAGTGACTTTCTTCATGATCAAAATTCCCCATAACCTTTGCCATATATTTAGGCTAAAATACATTATGACACAAGCACAACATTTCTCATGTTGGCCAACATATTTGACCCAACAATAATCTCTTCCTATAAATACTACACTATGTAGCATTAATGACCTCCATTTCTCACTTTGCTGTGCAAAAACACTGCTTTATCTTTAATTTTGACCAATATCTCCCAATGGAACAACAGCCATTTAATATCTTAAAAATAACCTATGAAACTACACAATTTCATTAACAATTTATAGTCCACCTCGTTTTGAACTATGAAATTTATCCAGTAGACCAAAGGCATGCACGTTTTCCCAACAATATCCCCAACTCAGATTTACACAGTAAGTTATTTCAGTACCCACAAGAATAAACCCTTTAATAGCTGTAACTGAATAAGACAAGTGTATTCGGGTCTATATTAAAAAAGCAAACACTGATTTATCGACCCCATGTATGTGAAAGCTTACAATCCCGAACACTTAGAACAGCGATTTTTTTTCCCCAGGGAAAAAAAATCACTGTTCCAAAAAAAAAAACTTTAAAACATTACATAAAGTAGGGGGCTTCACCCCCCCCCCACACTCCCGACAAGGGAGGCTGTACCCTCTACACCCCCCTACTTAAATATACCAACTATGAGATCACAATACAGTGACGAAAATGGCAAAATAATGAAGGCAGCCAAGTGATTTCTTTCCCAGGGAAAGAATTTTCTTATATGCCGTTTCAGTATTTTGACATTTCATTCTTTCAAGTTTGATCAAGATGCATTCAAAAGAATGCGTCTTTGATCATATAATAGGGAAGTGTGTATTCAGGAAATTATGGTGAGAATTTTTCTCGCACGTGACAAAACCTAATGCATCTGTAATTTTGCTCTATTTATTTGCTTCCTTCCTTGTGATATTGACAGTTTTACTGGCATTCCTCTCACCTTCTGTAATCTCCACACATAGGTTCATAGGTTCATAGGTTCATACTAGGCTATCTGCCCTAGGGCATTTATAAGCCTAGCCAGAGTGTGTGTGGCTTTCACCACCCCTTAGGAGGAGAATACTATACCCATTAGTTTGCTGTGCCTCTGTCCAGCAGTGACACAGAGATGATTCCCGGGGTAAACCTACGATCTCCCATCCACTCGTCAAGATTTCTCTTGAACAGAGTCAGTGAGGGGCTCTGCCTCACATGGACTGGGATTCTGTTCCATAGTGTAGGGAGTCTCTGGGTGATGAATCTGTCCCTCCAGCACATCCTATTTATATCCGTGTTGAGGTTTAAGTCTCTTGCTCTCGTGGCTCTGGTGGATTTGGATTTTTGAGGTGGAGCATGTCCATTAATTCGGGTTGGACATGGCCTTGTATGTCAGGCACAGATCACCTCTGAGCAGATGGTATGCGACTGAATAGAGCTGGAGTTTCTTCAGTCGGGCATCGTATGACATATGTTTGAGCCCCTTTATCCTTTTGGTGAGGAACTTTTGGGGTCTTTCCAACTGCTGCAGGTGTCGGGTAAGGTACATTCCGAATGGGGCATTGTACTCAATCATTGGTCTGATAAGTGAAGAGTACAGGGGTACAATGACCTCTCCTGATCTGGATGTGAATCCCTTCATGATCAGGTGGGCAATGTAGAAGGTCTTCCTAACCACTTTGGCAATGTGAGTGTCAAAAGAGAGGTTACTGTCAACTTGGGTCCCCAGGTCCCTGATAACTTCTTCTGTGTTCAATGGATTATCACCTATGTGGTAATTAGGGGTTACCTTGTTTTTCCCAAAGGGTATGACTATACATTTTTTGGCATTTAGCTTAAGGCAATGGCTCTGGCACCAGTTATCCATTTCTATGAGACCTCTCTGGAGGATGTCTGTGTCTGATGGAGTGTCAATTATGGTGCCCAGTTTGCAGTCATCTGCAAATTTTGTCAGCCACAATCCCCCTATGTTTGCCTGCACTTCAGAAAAATAAATTCAGAACAAGAGGGGGCCCAGGACTGAGCCCTGTGGGACACTGCTCGTGACCGGCTTAGAGTCTGAGATGGCACCAGCAACTCTAACCCTGTGTGTTCTGTCCTTGAGCCAGTTTGCAACCCATCTTGTGACATATGGGTTTACATCTAAGCTGGTGAGCTTTTCTATGATGCCCGAGTGGGGTATTGTGTCGAACGCTTTTGCTAGGTCAAGGTAGGCTGTGTGAACTGCCTTACCCTCATCAATGGCCTTAGTGACTGTTTCAAAAAAGTCGACCAAGTTCAAGAGGCAGGATCTGCCCTTGACAAAGCCAAATTGGGTAGGATCCAATGTCTGTAGGTCCCCAATGTCTTTATTTATGAGTTCCGTTATGATCCTCTCCATAGCTTTGCAGACAAGGCTCGTCAAGCTTATGGGGCGGTAATTTCCAGGGTCCATAGAAGCACCGCCTTTGTGGAGTGGGACCACAGTTGCCGTACGCCATTCTTTGGGTACGTATCCTGTAGTAAGGCTAAGATTAAACAGCAGCCTTATGTGTGGGTTTAGTTCCTCATTGAGTCCGGTCCCATTGATGCTGTGTTTTTTGCTTTAGAGAGAGCAGCTCTCACCTGGGCATCTGAGATGTTTGGGAGGCTAGACTCTGGTGGGATAGATATTTCTCCTTTTGGGGGGGAGTGAGGGGAGAAATTTGCACTGAACCTGTCTGCCAGTATGTTGGCAATGTCTGTGGGTTCAGTGATTTTTTTATCATTTTGGACTAATTCTGAGCATATCTGGGAGTTTCCACCCAGGTTTCTAACATAGCTAAAGAAGGCCTTATGATTGTCTTTTGTGTCATTAGCGATTTTTCTCTCGAAGTTGGCCTTGGATGATTTTATGAGTGATCGTAGTTTTTTGCTAGTATTGATCAGAGATGCCTTCCCTTTTAGGGATTTTGCTCTGTCATGTAGTAGCTTTCTCCTCTTGTTGTAGAGTTTGTTTATGGCTGGGGTCCACCAGACTGGGCGCCTGCCTTTGGTGGAAAGGGTCTTGATTTTATTAGGGATTACTTGATCCATACATTCCTGGAGGTGCTCGTAGAAGGCATTTGTAAGGGTTTCAGCAGCGTGGGTTGTGGTTTCCACTGGCTCGGGGGCCTTGAAGGATACCACTCCAGTCTTAAGAAGTGTGAAGTTTGCTTTTGAGAAGTTCTTCACTGTGGTCTTTTTTGTTGGGGGTGGGGGTGGGATGTGGATCTCCAATGAGATTAATTTATGGTCTGATCTCACCAATGAGGGATATACTTCCGGTGTGGAGCATTTTGTCCCCATGTTTGTGATGATCAGGTCTAGTATATTTTCTCCTCTTGTGGGAATGGTGACTAGTTGTTCCATAGCATTTGAGTTTATGAACTCCAGGAACCTTTGGGCTAGGGTGTTGGGGCTTGAGTAATGTTCCCAGTCTATGTTTGGGTAGTTGAAGTCACACAATATGATGGTGTTTGGAGAGACATTCATACTCTCCAGTGTCTTCAGGAAGGCTGTGTGGGTTTCCTGAGTTTGAGAAGGTGGTCTGTAGCATGCTACACACTGTAGGGCAGTTTTACCTATGGTTAATTGCACCTGGATGGTCTCCGATGCTTCGTGCGTTGCCACTAACCTGGAGGTGTGGGTATCCTTTATGAATATGGATACTCCCCCTCCTTTTGTGGTTCGGTCCGGATTTTGGGGCTGGAACGCATGATATGAGGTATAACCTGATAGTGATGGGGTGCTCTCAGGAGCTTTGAACCAGGTTTCAGTCACAGCACAGACATCGATGTTCTCCATACTGAGGAGGGCTTCGAGGGCATGCATCTTGAGGTTTAGACTTCTGGCATTGAGCAGTATTACCCTTAGTTTTTCTCCATTTTTGTTTTCTAGGGCGGTAGGTTTATCATTTGAGCCTTGCCTAAAAAAGGCACTATGGGGGTGGCAAGAGCCTTTGCCAATATCCGGAAGCCCAGGGGTGACAGGTGCAAGCTGTCCCTTGCAAAGCAGTGTGGCTTGTCAAGCATGTCATCCCAGGCAGACAGACATTGGATCCCCTTAGAATGACACCAGTAATTAAGCCAATTATTAAAGCTGATCATTTTGTCTCTGTATTGTGGCATCATTCTTGGTGAGGGTAGGATACTGCTCAGGGTCAGGGTCATACCGGCCTGGGCTACATAATCTGAGAGCTCCTCTATGTCTCTTTTCATGTAGTCCAGGGAGGTACGTCTCAGGTCGTTCACACCGGCATGGACAATGACTGAGTCATGCTTGTACTTGCTGTGGAGTGACCTGAGTGCTTGTGTTATGTGGCGGATTCTAGCGCCTGACAGGCAGCTTACTGTGATCTTTTCCTTGTTCAGTCTGGTGAGTGGGACGTCAGTGTGTCTGACTATGGTGTCACCTATAACAAGTGTGTCTGGCATTGTGTTTGGCCTTAAGGGCTGTGACTGTTTAGCACACTGACTTTGAGAAGTATGTGTTGCATGTCTTATGTCTTGAGGTGGCAGTTGCTTGGGTGTCTGTGACAGAGTGAGCCTGTAAAGTATTGATAGAATTTAGTTGCTCAGCCTGAAAGAGATTTAATCTAGTATGCAGTCTACTTCTATAATACTTTTCATCTTGACCTGACTAAAGATATGTGGCAATTTGATGAGATGATGGTTTATGAGAAGAAGGCAAGGAAAAAATAAAAAAAAATAAATAAAAAAAAAATGTATATATATATATATATATATATATATATATAGTTCCCCTTCAGAAGCCTAAATGATCATAAGCTCGAAATTCATAAGCCTGAAACCAAAAGCCTGAAAACTCAAAAGCCTGAAACTCAAAAGCCTGAAAACACACAGAATACAAATAATGCTAATATGCCAGTACAAAGACCTACTATCTACCCACTTACCTTAATCCAAACCCTAACCCTAAGGTCCATCACTATCACACACTCACCTAACCCGCGCTCTATCCCTAACTCACATAAACCGCCCCTAACCCTAAAGTCTGTCACTATCTCACACACGCCTAACCTGCACCCTTACCCTAACTCACTTAACTCGCCCCTAACCCTAACGTAAAAACAATCGCAATCTTACCTGAACCTAACCCGTAATTTTCCACCACAGTGCTAAGAATAGCGAAGCCACATTAAAGTCAGTATGTGTATTTTGTGTGTTTTCAGGCTTTTGGGTTTCAGGCTTTTGAGTTTTCAGGCTGTTGAGTTTTCAGGCTTTTGGTCTCAGGCTTATGAATTTCGAGCTTATGATCATTCAGGCTTCTGAAGGGGAACCATATATATTTGAAGGATTTACTGTATATGTATTGCTTCATTCTTGGATATATGCCAGCACAGTATATCATCTTGGTGTCTCCAATTAGTTGCATTGGCACACAGGCATAACATACCAACTTACCTATATGAGATGATATAATTTAAAAAAGTGGGAGTTTCTTTCCTTAATGACATCATATTATAATATCTATACATCATTGCAAGAACTTCACAAGTCATAGATTAAACGTCCTACTTTCATTTTCTCTTATTACATCATAGCCCATGCATAATCAGTTGTTACTCAGCAACCCCCAAGAAAAAAGCAGCAGTGTACTAACCATAGCTTCTCTCTCCTGGTACCTAAACTTTGGCAGTCCATGCCTGACTTCTTAAAAAACATCACTAACTGTGCTAACTTCAGAACCCAGCCTTAATCACATCTAATTGAAAAAAGAAAACTCAAAAGTTTATCAATATCAGCTAAAAGAACTCCACACTCTAGCATGTTTACATCTTAACTTATTATAACCTTAGCTACATTACTGCCTTCAGTTCTGGATAAGCTTAAACCTTGCATATACTTGTCTGTAGTTTGTGCAAAGCATTAATGCTCTGAGCTGATAACAGGCTGCTTCTTATAGGAAAGGGTAAAGGGGTTAATTCCTTCCACCTGTATTTGCTTAATGTGTGACTCTGAGGAAGTGACTTAACCAGGCAATGCTACTGGGTCCTCCTCTGAAAATGGACACTGTTCTGTGTGGTTATCTAGATAACATACACTTTGTTATAATTCCCTTTTTCACAACACATTTCTATATCTTTGTATGAGTTTATTTGCTTGCACTTCCTTGATTTACAGTCTGTTCAGAGTATTATTGCTGCTGTTTGCTTTGCATTGTGTCATTTTCTTTGTGTTATATGAAATTAGCCATTTGTTATTAGTGCCCTATCTCATTAAGTAAGCAAACGCATATTGACACACACACACACAAACATATATATATATATATATATATATATATATATATATATATATATATATATTTATGTGTGTGTGGGGTGTGTGTATATGTGTATATAGATGTGTAAATTGGTAGATAGATATACGACATATCACACAAACAGGAAGAATGGAGAAATCTCTGAAGCCAAAGGAATTCCTATTGGTATACACATAGAAACCACAACAACATTGTGGGTAATGGCCATCAGCATTTTGTATCTCTGTGTCTTGTGATTTAGGAATTTTGCCCTCAAGGAGTCTTAAATTAGTGGCCTAGAGATATACCAGTTTTAATAATCTAAGTTATCTTCATGGCAAAAGTGAACACTTTACATCAATCAGTAACCTACATTTTGCAGCATGTTAACATTTTCAGTATACATTCACAGGTTCATAAGTAAGTACTAGACAATCAGTGTGTAGGCCATTTCCAGCCTAGCCAAACAGCACAATTCAAAAGTTTACTCTAGCCTTAAATAGGGTAAGATGAGATAGAACTGGTGTGAATTTGAGGCTGCCTATCCAGTTGTCTAGGTTTACCCTGAAGGTGGCAAAGGTGCTACTCTACTTGGCATCTAGTAGAAGTTTGTTCTAGATTTGAGCAATGCATTCAGATATGAGTCTATCACACCGACATGTATTCTTTATCTTATGATGAAGGTTAAGTTTCTTTAACTATGCATTTTATGTATCACCAGTTCTGTGAAGAAATACCAGCTCAGACATGGTTGGATGCTTCATGGCACAAAAGTCTATAAAAAGATCTCCACGGGGGTCTGCAAAAGACTGACTACAGAGAGAGGCTGTCCGTTTCTCCTGATAAATAGAATTTTTGAGCCACTAATCTTTTTTTAGTTATGAATTTCTAAGGTTTTTCAACTTATGTGGTATATTTAGAAAATACATGGCAAAAGTGCATTATACTTAATAATGGATTTGATATAAGTAAAGGGGAACTAAGATTTCTATGGATGTAGTGGAGATGTCTTTGGAGCATAGATGGGCCAGATGAAAGGATTTTTGAACTACTCTGGAGACATGATAGTCAAATGACAAGGAGCTATCAACAAGAGTACCAAAATCCCTTGCCACAGTATCTGATTGGGGGGGGGGGGGTGCATCACCAACATGGTGATTGAAATTGTTTTGTTTACCAAAATAAACTATGCTACATTTTTTTACATTTAATTTTACTCCATTGTCCTTGCACAAACTCATGTTGGAGCAATTGTGACTCAGTTGAAGATCAAATAACCACATCCAAATTACAGTCATCTGCAAATTTGGTTAAAACAGGCCAGGGATGTTGTCCCAATCTTTCACCGATGGTATCAAAGTATTATTCTGTATATAACATTATACTTTACTTAAAGTATCATTCTGTATATAACATTATACTTCACTTAAAGTATCATTCTGTATGTAACATTATACTTCACTTAAGGTATCATTCTGTATATAACATTATACTTCACTTAAAGTATCATTCTGTATATAACATTATACTTCACTTAAAGTATCATTCTGTATATAATCAACAAAGTTTATGCAGAAAGTTGAAAAACCTAACCTTGCAGCTGGTCAAAAGCTGTACTTTTACTGTCTCAAAACTATGGAATGCCCTCCTACCTTCTATCAGTACAATCAGTAATCCTGCTCTCTTTAAGAAGTCTCTCAGATCACACCTCTCTTCTCTCTGGGACTGTACTTGTGCTAAAAGAGAACCTTCTAAAACCTGATCCACTACTATATCCCTCTACAATATCACTACTTAGGAGCTCTCTCTGACTTGCTGAATTCAACTGCTTATGCGTACAAAAATCCAACAAGTAACAATCAAAACTGGTACCCTACCTGACTAACTCCATCCTCAGTGATCAAATTGCATACAATGTTGATGTGCGATGTTTGTAAATAACTTGTACCATTATGTTTAATATTTATTTGCATGCATTCAGACTGTATATACACTGTATATTGTGATTTTCTTGTATGTACTATTAATGTTATGTGGAGCTTTTCTCCCCTGGCTTCTACTGAAAATGGGGTCACCTAGGCCCAGTAGACTTTCCCGGTTAACAAATTCAATAAATAAATGTATGCAGCTGTCATTTTGTTCATCTGCAACTACCATATTGTCTGACTCATGACTGAAAAGCCACCTAGCTAGTTGACAAAGAAAAATATTAATGCAATAGTTTAACAAGTTTTTCACAGCACATCATACATGCAACACCTCTTATTTGTAAGATTCAGTCCAAAATGTACTGACTCTTATTAAAAGTTTACAAACTGTCTTGATCTCAATAATTAAAATATTTTTTTTAATATTAAAATGTTTTAAGTGTTAGGATTTTTTTTAAAATAGTCATGTTTAATTTCCAAGACATTAACTCACTGAGTGTCACATATTCTTTATCATACCATTGTATTTAACATATTACATATTTTGCGCTTCCACAGTATGCTTAAATGTGTACGCATTTATCCTGTATTATATTAATCTAGGTACCACGAAAAAAATAAAAAAATAAAAACAGCAATAAAGTTCCCATTTAAACTGGAAACAGCTACATACTTGAAGCTGAATGCACTGCTTACAACAATTATTGAAAGGATTGCTTAGCTCCCCGGAACACCTAAACACATAATCAATTCTTATTGGGAAAATCCTCTGATTTTTCCTTTGTTTAACATGCAAGTGCCCTGTGGGTTTAATTAATCAGGACCCTGCAGATTCATAAAGATTTTCATGAAAAATTCTAACTTTAAAGGTGACTTTTAGCAACTGTAATACAACAGTTGTTCAGAAGTTCTTTTTCCTCGTTACAGAAATTCTTTTTTCAGGATCATGATTTTCAAACTTATATTGATGTCTCTCTGAACAGCTAAATTAGGTGGAATAAAGACATTTCACTTTATCATCTCACCAGGAGAAAAATCATCTGCTAGCTAATTAGAAGTGGGGAGATGTTATTAAAATGTATCAGAATTACCGTAAATGATTTGCTAATGATCCCTGAAAAATTGACAAAAGTCTGTCAGCACTGATGTCCTTTAAAAATATTTCATTTAAGTTTTAGAGTATTTTTGTATGCATATAAATATGAAGACATTCAAAAATGCAAACAATAAAGACATTTTCAGATCAAGTAACAAAAGAGTAAAACTGCCTGTACACTCATCTGCCAAGTACACCTTAGAAATATTTGAGGGGCATCCCCTAAGTAAATATTCCTTACCAGGAGAGGGAGAGAGAGAGATTGTACTGTAAGTGATTCTGGACTCCATCTGGAAAGAATCAATATGCTAAAAGTGGTACTAATCGGAAAGCCAATTAACACTGCCATTAAGGTGTCTGCAATATTAGAGAGATGATTCATTTAGTTATTTGTTCATTTAGTAAGTAATGCACATATAATTGTATCTCAATAATTAAAGCAAATTTCCCTCCAAATATTATGATGGCTAGCAACCATATATGGTAGCATCTACCCTTTTGGGTCACAGCTCTGATTCTGCAATTCTTAAGAAGGAAAAACTGTATCTGCACAGTTTTATCCATAAAGCACAACTTGTTGCCTTGCAGGTGATCAGCTGAAAGCCACTGCAGTTGCTGACAAGTGCTCATATCTGAGAATGTAATGACATGCAAGTATGATTTACACCGAATGCATTTTGATGAATTGACTGAAACTGGGAAATATGATGTTAATTCATTACAGAGGTACCTTGCAGATGGTTAACTGTAAAAGCTTGGCTTAGAAATCCAATGCCAGCTTCTTACAATCAGTTATGTTTATGTTTGCTTGAATAATATATTAAATAGTATACAATTTCACAGGTCATTCACTTAAATGTAATGTTTATTCACATAATCCCATGTGTGTTGCATATTAGATTCAGGAGAATGCTTGAAATGGCTGTGATTTTTAGCTTATCATCTGCAAGGCAGGAAGTTGCTTTGCAAAGAAATCTAAACAGGTATGTATATTAAAATTTAATTTGGAATCACCTGCTCATAGTTAAGTATGGTAAAAGTGGCTCATGAATGGTAGCCGTCCCCAAATGCTGCAGGAACATTACTTTAGGATTCTAGAATTGACATATATTTTAGTTGACTTAAGGATTTGCCAGCTCTTTTCATAGTTAAGTACTAGGCTAGCTGCCCTTGTGGACCATTTTAAGTAGCCGTTATTGTATTTTACAAGTTTAGCCAATTCTCCCTTAGTGAGACTCAAACTGTGAAATTCTTGTTTGTGAGGTAAGCACCTTAAATATTATGCCATCCCAACAATTCTGATGTGAAGGCTTTGTTTCTGATAATGATACCCATACAGTCTAATATCACCCACCCCATCCAACCACTACCTTTCTTTCCACTCCACTAACTACCTTGATTATAGCAAGCTCAGATGCTTATAAGCCTAGTACTTATTATACAGCAGGAACTTCCTATTGTAACATTTGTTAATGTCTGTTATGTACCTCACAGATAGATTATAGTTGTCTACTGATGTACTATGTTCTTCATCTGTAAATATGTTGTAAGTAATTGCTATGTAAATTGTTAATATCTATGTAATCCAATGTAACTACTGTCTGTTTGTTTTAATTGTGGAGCTTTTCTCCCCGAGCCTCCACTGAAAATGGACTTACGTCCAGTTGGACACTCCCAGTCAACAAAAACAAATAAATAAATAAATAAATAAACAAATGAATAAATAATCTTAAATACGTCAACTGACTGGGAGATGCAGAAGCTGGGGCTGGGGGAAGGGGTGAGACTGTGTTGCCTACTGTTGGACTGTGCTTAACATCTCTAAATTCTGCATCTTTTCATAGTTTTAGGTAGAAGTAAAAGGCTTAACTGCTGATCTGAGCTGTAGAAGGTATCTTTATAGCAATGTCCCTCTTGGATCATGGTGTCACATTGATGGCATTATAATGAAGTGTCATATGATCATGACAAACCCGTTCACAATACAAAATTGTTTACTCCAACAAAAACACTACTGAATGTGATGTTAGTGTTATAAGTGCCAAGATTTGTCACATTGCCTGAGTCTTCCAACCCCTCTAAATAAATTTATTTGGAGTCTGGTCAACCTTGGATAAAGACAGAATGATTTTTTTATTCCCACCTGCTAAATGACCTAGAATTAAGATAGTTAAGACATACAATTAAAATATGTTTTTTACTTCATTTTATTGATGCGATGCACTAATGATTGCCTTATTCTCCATCACTTTTGCCTTATAATGTAGAAGGCAGCATGCAAACACAGTATTAACTTTGCAAGGTAGGTGCCAGAAATCTAGAGATGGCAGGTTGAACTGCTAGGTCAGCTGGCAAGGGGACAACACATTCAACTCATCCCTCCAGCACTGGTAACATTAAAGAGAATTACTTACAAAAAAATTGTATATTTGCTGGGACAAGCACAGGTGCTAATTTTTAGGGATATCTGAAACCACAGCTAATGTCATTGACTTATACAGGAATAAACAATATGCAATCAGAAATCATTAACATTTAAATACAAGTTTCCGGCTTCACAGGCCAAGTATAATGGTTACATGTTGCATAAGTGTTAAGCAACATAAATTGTTTTTATGGATTCAAAAACTAAACACAAAACATAAAATTAAGAGGAATGGAGCAATGAAGCAAATGCAAATGGTGAAGGTGCATATTTCTAGAAAAGAAAGAGTACAGGAATCCACAGTGCTGCAAGTCAAATTAAATGTTTTTTCACATTTTCTGTAACATGACAGATATATGAAGGAAAAATCAGTATGCGAAGGTCTGAATCAGACATCCTTAACTTATAATACTGCAGCATTTAAATTGAGAATTAAGGAAAGAGAGCTAAAAAGTCTGGGACATACTCATGCACACGGCATGGTATTTTGTATCATAATGAGTCTCAGTTGTCAAATGATCACAAAGACAGATAGACGTTATGTGGTTTGACACTCCAAATCATGTCAAAGTCGTAGCCTGGCTCACCCTGTTTCTTAAATTGAGTTCAGCACCATAGAAAATTTTGGATTACTGATCTGTGTTCTCAAATCATACAAAGCTTGAAGGATTTGGCATAACATTAAAAGATTTTATATTATGACATTCTGTTTTAACCCTCACAGTAAACCTTTCAAATGAAGGTGTAGTTTTGCCAGACATCTGATTATCTTGCATTTGTTTGCTTTCTGCTGTCTGCACACTTATCCTGTATTGGATGAAAATATACAAAGAACATAGTGCTGTTCAAATGAGTTTAGGAGACGCTGCTATAATGAATAGCAAAGAGAGTGATTCTGTTGTTTAAAGACAGCGGTAATGTGCTTCCTGATGTTTTTAGCTCTCTTGACAGGTTTCCAGCTAGGAGTGCAAATTTATACAGCATATGAATTTGGAAAACCCTCCTGCTCAACAAAAAACATTTCATCCTTCTATTTTTGGTTAATTATTTTAATGAAGCTGCTATAACAGTACTTGTGCCTTCATGGTTTGAGACATTGAACAAGTAGAGGGGTATTTAATACTTATTCATATTTAGTGTTTTATATATCCATAAACACGCACACACACACACACACACACACATATATATATATATATATATAATATATATATCATTATAGACGTATACACACATCTATGTTCCCTGTGAACATAACATTTTGTCATGTGATTGGACACCGGTGAACTACCTCAATCTGGAAGAAGCCATCCTTCAATACCACCTTCCTAAACATCCTAAACACACATGCCCCTATAAGAAATGCCGAAGTCAAAACACAGTACTCCCCTTGGCTGCAGAAAAGTACCAGGGCACTAAACAAAATCAGAGATAAAGCCTGGGACAACTGGTTCTTAACAAAAAACCCCTCCTTTAGACAGTCATTCATAGAGTTGCATAATAAGGTCAAAAAGCAAATAAAAGAAGATAAAATCCAATATTATCAGTCTGCCCTAAACTCCTCCTATCACAACCCTAAGCAGTTATGGTCCACAATAACTCCTTTCTCTACCCAGGTAAAGTAGGCACCCCCCACCTGCCACACCCCCTTCCTCCAGCAGTATTGCTGACTCATTCAGTAAACACTTTACTGAAACCATTCTGTCTTTGACTAAACAACACAGCCTTCTACCCACTATTCCTACATCAAAACCAAATACTCTGCCCACAGTCTTTTTTTTTCATCAGTACCTACCTCCTACATAAAAAAACTTCTATTGAAACTTAAGCCTACAAAACTTGCAGCTGACAATCTCCCCTCTGAATACCTAAAAAAAGCAGCAGAGGCCCTAGTTTATGTAGACTCTAACTTAATTAATCGGTCCTTATCAGAAAGCTATGTTTAAACACTGTGGAAAATATCCCACATCATTCCTCTCCATAAAATAGCTCCTCTACTGGACTTTCCAGTTATCTCCCCATAGCCATCCTTTCTCCACTTTCGAAGATAATTGAGAAATGCATCCATTCTCAAGTCTTAGACTACCTCTTAGCTAATAACCTCCTCTCCAGCACCCAGCATAGCTTCAGGCCATACCACAGCATTACTACCGCCTTGCTCTCTTTCACTAATGCTATCCTTCATCATAAACATATTGGCCTTTTCCCCTCTGTTGTATTTCTGGATCTAGCCAAGGCTTTTGACATGGTCTCACACAAACTACTAATCTCTGATCTCACTAATCTGTCCTTTTCCCAATCAGCTACTGATTGTTTTTTTTATTTTTTATTTTATTTTATTTTATTTTACATTTGTTGACCGGGCTAGTCTAGCTGGATACATGTCCTTTTTCAGTAGAGGCCCGGGGAGAAAAGCTCCAACATAAAGAGAAAAACACAATACATTTACATGCAGTAGAAATAGCATTAACATAAAGACAAAAAGAAAACAGTGAGCATTACATATTGAATAAAATAACATTCACAGAATTATGTAGATAATCTTAAACATGGTTACATTGTGAAGCCGAGAGGTTAAGTTAATAATCTCTGGGATAGGGAAGAGACTGAGGTGGTATAAGACCTTTGAGATTAGTCTGGTTTAGGACATGGGCATAACCAGTGAGACTTGTAGAATTCTTTGAGATAATTTTTGAATTGATTAATCGAGGTCATAAGTCTTAGGTTGTTTGGTAAGGAATTCCAGAGCTTTCCGATGGAGTTGGCATAGAGAGAATCACCACCAGAGTTATTAGATTTAATGGTTAGTACCTGGACACTATTTGATGATTGGAGGCATTTTAGGTTGGAGTAGGGGGTCAGTATTTTGCTCAGCGAGGGGGGTTCTATCCGGTTGGTTAATTATTTTAAAAGCTTCAGTGAGTTGGTTGAGTTTGAGAAGATTGGGCAGTTCTAACCAACCAAGTGTCTTTAGGTTAAGGCAATGGTGAGTACGATACGGTGTTCCTGTTATAAATCTGGCTATATGATTATAGGCTACAGATAGTTTGTTGAGCTCTCGCTTATTGAGGAACGAAAGTACTGGGGAGGCATATAGGAGGGTGGAGAGGAGATGAGTGCGAGCAATGGTTAGTTTGGTGTAAGGGGTTAAAAAGTTCTTTATTCTGTACATTGAGCCGAGTTTCTTGTTTACAGACTTAATGGTTTGGCTAATGTGTATATCAAATTTAAGCTTGTGGTCAATAGTCACACCTAATAGTTTGGTATGAGAGACAGGCTCTATGATGGTACCATTGGTGGATTCCACATGGAACGTGTTGTCAGCAGTTGGAGGTTCTTTTCCTAGGGGAGTAGATGCAGAGGGGAAAAATAGTAACAACTTGGTTTTAGTTGGATTAAGTATGAGTTTCAGTTCAGAGAACCATTTTTCTACTATTGCAAAATAGTGTTGGGTTATTGCTTGGAGTTTCGGGAGGGAGACGAAGCAGATCAAGGTGGAGTCATCTGCATATTGGATGCAGGTGGCTTTGTGGAATGACTGAGTGAAGATCATTTATGAAGACGGAGAAAAGAAGGGGACCGAGTATAGAGCCCTGAGGAATGCCAATGGTATTAGGGAGTAGGTCAGATAGCCTGTTTTGCCACTGGACAGCTTGCTGCCTGCCAGAGATGTAGGCATTAAACCAGCTTATAGCTAGGTTGTCGAGGTGTAGGGTTTCCAGGGTATGAAGCAGATGTTGGTGATTGACCATGTTGAAGGCTTTCGATAGGTCAAGAAAGAGAGCAGAGGATATTAATTTATTATTATGGTTGTTATTGACTGAGTCAACAAAGGAGAAGAGGGCAGTGGTTGTACTATGATGGGGGCGGAAACCGTGTTGGGTATAGGACAAAAGACTGTTAAGGGTGAGGTAGTGTAGGAGTTGTTTGTGAACACACCGTTTCATGACTTTAGCTATTGGAGACAATATTGCTATGGGTCTGTAGTTGGATGTTTCCGTGGAGGTCCCTCCTTTATGAAGAGGGATGATATATGAGATTTTCCAAATAGAGGGAATGGTAGTTTCAGTTATAGTTCTGTTAATCAAGATTGATATGGGATAGGCAACGGCATCTGACGCTATTTGTAGGTATTCCACTGGGAGGTGGTCAGCCGCTAGGGTGGATGGTTTGAGTTTTTTCAAGAGAGTGCGAATATAGGAGGTAGATACTGGTTGTAAGTTAAAGGAGGGGTAAGCTGGGTCTTTAGTATGAGTTACAGATGAGGAAGTAGTGGTAAGCTGACTGGCTAGGGACTGGATGGTCTCGGTAAAAAAAGAGTTAAAAGTGTTGGCTATTTCTTCTGGATCTTTCAAAATGAGTTTCTCAGGGGTGGGGGTGGTAGATTTACCCGGATGGAGGAGGTTATTAAATCCAGCCCAGAATTTCTTTGGGTTATTCTGGTGTTTAGCCTGGAGGTGACAGAAATACTGTTTTTTTATCTCGAGTAATGGCTGTTTTAGTTGAGTTTCTAAGCTGTTGAAACTTGATGCAATCTAGAGGAGTTTTAGTAGCTCTCCATTTATCCCAGGCCTGGTCTCGAAGTTTAATTTTAGTTTTAGTTTCACTAGTTAGCCAAGGTGCTATCCGTTCCTTGGTTCTGATTAGTCGGTTTGGGGCATGAGAGTCGAGTATCTTAAGGAATGTGTCATTAAAGTAAGACACACTTTTGATTGGCTTCACAGCTATCTAACTGGCCACCAACAATCAGTTGTCTGGCATAATGACCTATCTCCTTGATTTCCTGTAACATTCAGTGTTTCCCAAGGCTCCATCCTTGGTCCCCTACTATTCTCACTCTTCACCAATGATCTGTTCACAGCCACCAAGCATGCTTCTCTTATAAAGTATGCAGATGACTCCACCCTCATCTGCTCAGTCCCAACTATACCTGAACATCATAAGATTACACAGGAAGTTTTTTCATCTGTAGAAAGCTGGCTATCCAATACCCAATTGTTACTCAACCTGAGCAAAACTAAACTCCTTATCTTCCAAACCACTAAATCTAACCCAATTATCCCCCACTTTAATATTCTAACCAAAGACAATACCATCATCTCCCCAAGAGAACACACCAAACTACTTGGTGTTGAGATTGAAAACAATCTCGGATTTGACACTCACATTTCTCTTACCATAAAAAAGGTTCACAAAAAATAGGTGCATTGTACAGAAACAAACAATTCCTCACCGAAACAACCAGAGTTTATACTGCCAATTCCCACCTAATCTCCACTTTACTCTACACCTCAACTATACTTACCTATCTTAGACAAACAGACCTAAACAAACTTGAGGCTTGCTACAATAAAATTACTAAGTTTGCCACTGGTGCATCTTATCGCAGCCAACACTGTATCTCACTTAGAGAACATGACTGGCTTGAATTCCCTCAGCTTCTTCACCTGAATCAGCTCTCCCATGCCCACAAGTTAGTAAACCATCCTCTTAAAGTCCCATCCCTTCAAAATCTTCTCCAGCCCTACTGCTCCACTAGACCTTCACACTCCAGCAGCAAAAATCTACTTCTAGTGACCAAACCCAAGAACTCAGCAGGAGAAGCACTATTCTCCTGCATCATATACAGATTATGGAACAATCTCCCCCCTCTATAACCACACTACCTTCTTGCAATCAATTCAAGAGTGCACTAAAAACACACATAAAAATTCTCCAGTTATGCCCATGCACCAATCCCGACTAGTAACCTCCCTTTTACCTTCCCTTCCTCTCCCCTCCCCCAGCCACTGTGCCTCACATCATCTGATCATTGCATTCCTTCCTCTGCAGGCTCTGGCTCACCCTTTACCCTCCCCTTCCCTCCTCATTCAATCACTCAGACCTGTTATAACATGCTTAACTACCTCCGTTCATCTCAACTCCAAATACATATCCAACTGACTTGCACCTAGCTTCCTCTCACTACCACGTATACTACTCACTCAGTCTCCTGTCTTATTCCTCTATCTTCCTCTTCCATTCCATTAGCCCTTCTAGCTTGTTCCACCTTCGTGCGGAGAATCTGCTTTATATCTGTTGAGTTTAGTGCAATATTTGTATATAACATTTAGGCATATCCGTTTGATCTTAGTACTATCTGTATATACATCCTACCTTTATTCCTGGCCTCTAGCTAGATATTGGTATATCTGTTCAATTGTTCTTAATGTACTCTGCTGCTCATTTATTGTTCTGTGGAGCTTTTCTCCCCAGGGCTTCGCTGAAAAAGGACTGGTGTTCAGTTGGAATTTCCCAGTAAACAAATGTAAATAAATAAATAATTATTTTTTTCGTACATTTCCTGTCATTTGCTAGTCTGTTTATTTGTTCATCATCACTGTCTTCTGGTAATTTATCAAACTGCAGTCAACAACATGCCTTCCAGGGATTTTTATGAATGCTTCTAACATTCCAACCACACTGCTAATGCTTAGAAATGATGCAGCATTGCCTGGCATGCAGAGTCAGTGTGGATGCATGTTTTCATATTCCCCCATTCCTCATATAGAGTTTTGTGTTCTCTTTGGCAGACTGTACACTATGTCCTCAGTGAGGGAGCTAGACATGGAGACCTTTGTTGGCTGTCATCAAACTTGTTCCCCTCGAAATGTAGGTGTATGTTAAAACTTTGAAGTTATGGCAGTATAGCAGCCAGGTTTAAACTATAAATTGCCTGCAGATCAAAGAAGTTTGAATGGATGAATGCCATTGAACTTCAAAGATGTGTTTGAGCTTCTACGCTGCATGCACCTTACCTTCCCTTACCTCACAGTACGCATTTCAAATGATGAACAATTTATATAATTGCTGTGTATTTTGCAATTCATTACTGACATATTTATTAGAAGCTTTCAAATTCAGTCCTTAGTCTAAATAATATTGTTATATGACCCATCATAAAACCATGATTTTATTATCTAATTCTGTGAAACTCATATCCTTGCCTGATTCCCCCCTTTAAAATGTATGTCTCAAATCTAATTCACCCGTTAATAAAAGCATTCCTTTAGCTCATGCAGTATTCTGTTTGCTTTATGTTGCAAATCATTTTCCGCTGGCGTAAAGACATTTTATATTGTAAGGTAATGGAATGAGTGTCAGTGTAACAGTCAGTTTTGCTTTGGGGACAGATCCGTCTGAAGTGCTCATCCACTCAAGTTGTATTCATCATGAAATACCTGGATCACTTATTATTTTTCTTGTCAAAGATTCTACTCATCTTGTAAGGAGGACTAAGATTACATAAAACAGAACATAAAGCAGTTATTGTGATGCTATGAGCAGAGAATTAAGTCTAGATGTAGCTAATAAGCTTCATCCTGCTGTGATGAGTTTGATTCCCCCCACATAGCTCTCAACTTCTTAGAGCAAGAAATCTAGACAAAGCAATAAGTAATGGTGGGACAAAGACCCGAAAATAGGGACATTTTTTTAAAATATTGCTCTTATAAACATACAAAGTTGCTAGAATAATGGGTTTTGCATTAGCATGCATTTCCTGAAGAGTACAAAGTGTGAAACTCAAATGTTGGTCATTTTTTTCTGACTTCAAATCTCAAAAATTTGCCAGAAAACTAATTATTTTAGAAGGAACAGACCAAATACATGTGGCAAAAATCTGCACATTTTGCAAAAATCTGTACAGTTGAGAGGTATGCTCCCTCGCTCTCCCTATGCCCATTCTGTGACTCTGAACAAGTTACTTAACCAAAGAGTATATCTCAGCTGCCTCTGGAAAGAGACCTTCTTATCTTGTTTGTTTTTCGGTTAACAAATACATTAAAAACATAACTCAGTGCAGCAGATTCACACATTCACTTCACCATCAAGGTCCATTACTTTAGCAGATCACAAGAAACTATAGGGATGCCATTAGGTCAGGCATGCTACATTAAAACTTATATCTAGACTGTAGGTTAAACTTGATTATCCAGTGCTAAAGGGGTATTTGATGGAAACTGCTAATTGTAGGGTAATGGCTGAGAATTTCTTGCTTTAGGATGTGGACAAATGTATTGATGCATTTTATATACTTGAATATCAATGCCACCTGGATTGTAAAGTGGCCTGCGTCTTACAATTGTTTACATAACGATGACTAAGAACAGAACTTAGAATATGACCTAAGCTCTCCTTACTTTTGCCTTTCTTTGTTTACCTTTTATTTTACATCTTCCACTGTTAACACTTAGGTACATGTGAGGCAGAGCACCTCGCTGGCCTTGTTCAAGAGGAATCTTGACCAATGGATGGGAGATCGCAGATATACCCCAGGGATTACTTCAGTGTCACTGCTTGACAGAGGCACAGCAAAATAATAGGCATAGTTTTATTCAAACTAAAGGGGTGGCGAAAGCCAAATAACTATGGGCTAGGCTTATAAATGCCCTTGGGCAGATAGCCTAGTATGAACCTATGAACCTATGAACCTATGTCTGGTTTTCCTATCATTAATATTGTCTGATAGTCATGCAGCAATGTAGTAAATGGTCGTTAATGTTGTAAATGATTATTCCTTACAAGGTGTGCACATTCTTTTACTTGTTGCTTTTTTCATGCAGCTCCTGCTGGTGATTCTTATTCAGAAGTTCTATGATTCGGACCACCTGCCAATATAACTATGGTCGTCTTGTGTGCAAATAATCAAATTAATGAAATTACTCCACAGAATTTATCCATCTCCAAAGCTGTGTACTAGTAGTAATTTATGTCTATAACATAGTGTAATTGCTTCATGAAATGATAGAATTTTGCTGAATTTCTATTCCTTTTTTCACCAAAATGCTTTAAACAGCAAGCATTCCATATGTTCAGACTCACAGGAACTTGACTTCAATTTTGTTTTATTTTACTCACTGTTCTAAAAACAATCAAATGTAAATGTGTCTGATGCAATATAATTGTAGCAAAAAGCTGCCCAGGAATCTATTGAGCCTTTTATGACTTAAGTAGCACTACAATCAAATGGCTCTGGACATTAATTATATTATTATCATTTTCAGTACTATTGAATGAAAGACCATAATTAATATATGTAACACACTGATTAGGCTCTACAACTGACAGGAAAATAGTTGTTACAACCAGATTTATAAATATGAACCTAGCTATGACAGGTTTTATTTTATATATTTAATTATTAGTTTTTAACTTGGGGCCTTTTCAGTTAAAGCCCTGGTTAGGCATTAAACAGAAGTAGTCAGATGACTAAATATAGTGTTAAAATCAGTTTACTAAAAGGTAACCTAATTGTTTTAGTTATTTCACGTGTACCTATACCTGTGTTACGTAGCTCAGATGAAGTTATTTCGCATGTACCTATACCTGTATTAATTAGCTCAGGTGATAAGCTATTTAGAATATTTAAAATAGAAATAGTGTAAAGAAGACAGAATGCAGAGGAACAGGAAAAACAGAGGGGGATGGGAGTGGAGGTTGAATTTTAGTGGGTAGTAGGGAAATGGAGGAATAGTTTTGTGTTATTTTATTTATTATGTATGAAAATCTTAATTATAAAAGAAAGCTAACCTCACATTAGAAGTATGGAATTGATGTTTTGTCCAAGAATAGTCTGAGTAGGAATATCACAGTCAGATATTGAAAATGAGTTCAACAGCATTTTACTACAAAATAATTTACAAAGCATAACTCAATACAGCTGTCCTTGGTTGGACTAAAGCAGAGTCCTTAATAAATGATCACAATGTAGCCAACTATTCAAGCAAGTTTAGTATTCCACACTTTAATATATGTTTATTCTCTACTATATTAATTTTATCTGTACCATTTACACGCTCTCCACTTTTCAAAGACCTTAAAACTTAAATAATGTAGTTCAACTGTTTAAAAGCCTAATAGTTCAACTGTTTAAAAGCCTAATACTTAAATTATCTGTTATTACCTACCATAACTCTAAACCTTTTAGAGCAAGAAATCTGGACAAAGTCTAAAACTGTGGAGGGACAATAGCCAAAAAATAGGACACATTTTAAATTGTTATTTTAAGCTTGGAAAGTTGCTAGAATAAGAGACTTGTGTTGGCATGCATTTTTGGATGGAAGTGAAGTCTGAAACTCAAATGTATATCATTATTTTGTGACTTCAATCTTCAGTAATTTGAGAGAACATTGTAAGATTTATGAGAAACAGACCAAAAATGTGATGCAAAACTTTGACATTCTGTGAAAATCTGGACAGTTGCGAGGTATACCTACCTCTAAGTCAGCCATGGTGAATCTCTTGTTACTCAGAAGATGTAGAGACCCTGAGTTCCAGGCATAATATTCACTTATCCAGCCTTTAAAACAATAAATTATATATGAAGTGCTTCATGTTTACCATTACTTGAACTCACTGGAAAATTGCAGTTTGATATCTCGGAAATTTAGCCTATATTAATTTGTTAGGTGATCTATTTACAGTGATGCATATAGTTTGAAAGAACTCAAGGTCAGGTATCAAAAGAACAATGTTTGTAGTCAGTTCTAATCAGCAAATAGCTTAGCGACTCTATTGAGAAAGAAAACTTTTGACACTACTGAAGACTTGAAGCTGTATCTCTAAATCACCACATCTGCATGAAAAATATCTTTTCACATATCTAGTTGTTAGCTATAGCAGTGTTATAGCTAAACATGTAATTCCTAGTTAACCTTTCTGTGTCACAATGTTGTTTCACCAAAGCTCTTAGCCGTAATGTGGAATACTCTAAACTCCTTAGATTAACAAGCTTACTTTTAGCTAGCCTGTTTATAATAATCACGTGATTTTCCTTATAGCACTCACACTTTAACACTTAGGGCAGTTGTCAGGTAAAAAGAAAATACTGGTAATGCAAAAGTAAAATCACCAACAGCTTTAATGAGACAGAAAACAGGTACACATAAACTGGCTTAGTGCATAACCCAACTAGGGCATCTTCAGAGTCAGTTAATAAAATATTAACAAGCTTTTATGAATGAAATTCAAATAACATTGTAGCCAATGACCATTCAAATACAATAAAATAAAATAGTTGTCAATTGTCTTGAAAGTTAACTCTTGCTGGTACAACAAAATTTCACTTCTCGAAAAGTTTGCCACACATATAACACAAAAAGTTTACATATACAATGTGTCTCAAAACATCCTTCCTTTGAAAATCCCTTGTATTTCTTTGTTGCAAAATTACAAACTTTTGAAATGCATAATGCTTTGTGTTTTAATATACACGCCAAAGATAAGGTATCATTAATGCCAGGCCATATGCTGGCTTCTAATCTAATTTGACATCCGCATTCTCTAACTTCAAGCATGTTTTTGTAATCTCCACCAAAATCTTTAGTGTATATTCTATCAATGACAAAAAAATATAAATTTCTTAAAATTTATGCAGTCCTTACTGTGGGTAAATAAAGAATTAGTTGAGTTCTTGTTTGTTGTGTTTTTTATGTCCCTGGTGTGTTCCAGTATCCTTTGTCTTAGTCTTCTTGTGGTCATTCCAACGTAAAACGCTGGGCAGGATAAGCAAGTAGCCACATATATGACCATATTTGTGTTACAATTGCAGTAACTTGGACACATCAGGGACCTTTTAAAATTACCACTTTGTACATAAGGACTGACATTATATGTTTGCAAGCTTTACTATTTCCACATTTAGCCATCTTTGCAGGTTTTTGACTAATGGGTTTAGGTATTTTCTCCAGAAGTTCCTTGATGTTTACACCCCTGCTATTTATAAATTTTGGGCCATCTCCTAAAATGTTTAACATATCTGTGGAAAATATGTTATGCCATCCTGTTTCAATAACTTCCTTTACCTTACCAGACATGGTGTTGTACTGCAACATCATGCCTGTCTGAATGTCATTGTGTTTATGTTGGTGCCCAGAGACCTTTCCTGTGTCTCTTGATTTGTCTAATAAAATAGGTTTAAAGTCTGTTCCCCTTCTTTGAATAATGTTGTGTTTAGTTGACATTAATAAGTCCATAGGATAGCCCCTTTCTGCAAATAAACCAATTAATGTGTCAACTTCTTCTAAAAATGTAATATCCTTACTTACTATATGTGATGACCTAATCATCTGACCTTTTACTACATTTTTCTTGACATAATGTGGATGACAGTTCTCGTAATGTAAGAATGTGTTACTATATGTCTTTTTCCTAAATAGATTTGATTCTATCCTCCCATCTCTAATATATAAATGCAAGTCCAAAAAATCAATCGAGCTTTTGTCAACCTTACTAGTGAACTTCAAAAAAGCTGTAGTGTGGTTTAAGTAGGCTATGAAGTCATCCAGCTCGTCTCGAGAACCCTTCCATAAAAATAATATGTCATCCAAAAATCTTAAATAAATAATCATTTTGGATGCATAAATAGATGTCTAAATAGATACAAGTTAAAATCTCAATTTTGGACTGCAGTTGTCAGGTAAACTGCATCAAAAACCGAATGACAGTATTAAAAACTGTAGAATGATTTCAACTACCTCACAAAAGGCAGTGAAAAGGGAAGCTGTAGCAGTATTAACCCAACATATTTAAAAGCTTTTACAGATGACATGATGTCCTACAACCTCTTTTTGTTTGGGGGTATAACTAAAGTTCCACATGCATAACAAAAAGCAACAGGAGATGAAGTGCCACAAAAAAACTTGTAACAAAAGTATTTTTCATAACTTTTTGTTATAAAGTTCCCATGTATTATACAAGATAATTTCATGGTGTCTGATTGTTACCATTTTTATATATTTTTGAAAAGGATGTCAGCTGGCAGACAACAAATTCACAAACTGAGGTTTGCTTTCAAGGCAAACTTCTGGTCATCCATTTCTCATTACATAATGACCTGGTTATGACTGAACAGCCTATCAAAATCCTTTATTTTATCATTTCCTCACACAACAAAATGTTCCTTATAATAAATTGATAGTTTTTACTAGGATCTGAGCATGTTTATAATTTCCTGATCATACAGATATCTCTGTGGCACTGCAACTGTATTAGTAGTGCTTAATTGCTAAAAACTACCATTATATAACTACAAAGAATAGCTATTATGGTTACTTGGTTGATAATTTACAATAGAAGTAATTAGAAATTGTACTGTACTGTATAAATACTGTTTAGTCAGTTGTGTTGATTTAATGTAATATAATTCCTGAAATTTTTGATAAGTTTTACTCCAATGGATTGTTTTTTTTCCCCATTTTTTTCTGTACCTTGTCATCCCCTCCATATACATATTCCTTATTTTACAAATAAAATGCATGTTTTGTATGTCTGTGTGTCTATGTATCTATGCATCTATATCCATATCTGTATATATTTGTCATGAAAGGGGATTAAAGGGAATTGTATTTCTAACATACAACAACAGTACTGCCACCATCAGGTCACTTTCTTTTGTGAGGGTCATCTAAATGCATTTGAGACTTATTGGGTGATTGGTGTATCTTTTGTTTTTCTCAGCTTTATCAGATTTACTTCAACGTGCCAGCTAAAATGGTCTGTATTGCAGTGTATTACACTTCTTTTTAAAGCAGTTTTTATTATTTTACTCAAAAAAGATAACAGAATACACTCACATATTTTATTTCTAGCTTTTTACAAGGATATATCTTATTGGTTTAGCTGTTATGCTTTTATAAGATGCATTTTTGCATGACTTACTGCAAGAACTGTGCACCTGTGTTAAAACTCTGAATATGTTTAAATAAGAGACTGCATAACTCAGTGAAACTGTGGCTGATCAAATCCCATGCCAGCAGACTTTCAGAAGATATCAGACTTCTTCTTCCATGCAACATCCTGCATTAGAGCTTCTAAAACAAAGATGCAGTGTATTAGGGCTTACTATTCATGATTGTAAGTAGAATTATCTCACTACACGTGTTAGGGGAAAATCAGCATAAAATAATCAAAACAGTTATTCAATAATTATCTCAAGTACAATTAATTATAGCTGATGATTAACTAATCCAGAGCATCTGTCTTTGTTACACTCCATAATCACAGCAGAGGTTTAATAATGCTATGGATTATTTATGCATTTTTAGCTCCAGAGAATTGAAGTAGCTAGAAGCATGGCACTTATTATTGCGATTGATAAGTCATTTTCTTCCTTGTAAATTATAAAGGATAATGTGGATTAGGAAACCAGATTAAATCTAATAATGGTTTGGCTTGACAACTAGAAGCTAGGCATCATGCCCTAACAAATAAAATAACAAATGAGAATACAATGGCCCTTCTGTGGGGCACTGGTATCTCAAATTAGAGAATATGTTGACAGACTATGATCATTTTTGGCTAGGGTCTTGTCTGATGTCAGTTAATGGTCATAGCAAACTGGCAGTTTGGCTTTACCTGTCATATCTCCAAAAAAGGTAACTTAGCATGTACATTTACAGAGGTATCTCAGCCAGGATGCTGTGATAATTACTTTTGTTAAGATAACTCATACTTTCTGCAATGTCACATTTCTTAAACAGATGTATCACAGTTAATTTTAGCAAGCTCATTGATATTATTTCCAAAAATAAATATAAGTCATTTTTCTGAAAATAAGATTTGACATGCATTTAAGAAAAAAGCGTTTGCTTTTAATCAACTCACATATGCACACACACACACACCCACACACACACACACACACACACACACACACACACACACACACACACACACACACACACACACACCTTCACAGATACATACACACACACATACACACACACACACACACACACACACACACACACACACACACACACACACACTTCACAGATACATACACACACACACACACACACACACACACACACACACACACACACACACACACACACACACCTTCACAGATACATACACACACACATACACACACACACACACACACACACACACACACACACACACACACACACACACACACACACACGCACACACACACACACACACACACCTTCACAGATGCATACACACACACACACACACACACACACACACACACACACACACACACACACACCTTCACAGATACACACACACACACACACACACACACACACACACACACACACACACACACACACACACACACACACACACCTGTCCTGACTTTTGGTAATGCTGAAATATTCTTAGCATCCACACACATAAATAAGTCTAAACATTGGAGTAGTTTTACATACCTCCTGGTCAAAATATACAAACTCTTAAAGACTTTATTTCCTGGAGTTCCAATAACATCTCCCATGAAACTATAATAATGGGCAACACAAACATCAACTGACAAAACATGAACACTGTTCCTCCAACAGACAATATTTACCTCCATGGCTTCACACAACCATAGGTGCAACTCTTGATTGGATCCTAATTCATGATCCACTTAAATACTCCAGCTCTGATATTCTACCAAATACCCTAAGTGACCACTCACCAGCCTATACCTACAGAACCCCCCCCCCATGTATGCCTAAAACCCACATTTATAAAATCTCTAGAAACTTAATCAGTTTCAGCAAACAACTATTTAATAAAATCTTAAAAACTATAAACTGGTCCACACTAAAAATATTCCCCCTGGATGATGACATAAGTCACTTCAACAAAACTTTCCTGGATACTCTCAACAGCTTAGCTCCTCTACAAACTAAAAGGACTAAAGCAAACCATGTTCCCTGGCTTACAAAATCCACATAACAAATATTACTAGCTAGAAACCAAGCCTGGAAATAATGGCAAAGAGACAAAAATGAAATCAACTATCTAAAATTCAAGCAACTCTGAAACTTAGCAAAAAAAAAAAAAAAAAAAAGTTATTGCCCACAAAAAAAAAAAAAATATTTTGCACAGCAATTAAACTGCCAAACCAACAACCCTAGAAAATTCTGCAAATCTATATCATCTTCTTTCTCCAGGAACATCTCAAAACCCCTTTACAGCCCCAGATAAAGAACCATCTGAAGTAGCTGACATGTTTAACTCCCACTTCATAGATGGTATTCTAAAACTTATCTCTCCTAACCCAACAATATTTCTAACCATACAGGAAATATACCTCACACTGACTCCATAGATAGTCACTTCTGCTCAAACTCCTCCCCCACAAAGAACACTTGCTCTCTACAAGCTGTACCTACCTCACTAGTACAAACACTCCTTTCTAATCTAAAGCCATATTCCTTGTCTGAGGCAGTCTTACATCTCCATTCCATATCTAAAACTCACCACTGATGCAATAGTCTACCATCTGTTAGTATTCTGATAAATATGTCTGTCACTGAATCCTATGTCCCCAAGCTCTGGAAAAAATGGTTATCTGTCCCTTACATAGAGGAGGAAAAAACACTAGGAACTATCAAACTATCAACCTATCTCTATCCTTCCCACCATCTATACTATTAGAAAAATGTACGCACACACAAGTAATAAAATTCCTCTTAAACAACCTCCTTACTCCTACCCAACACATTTTCTAGCCTGCATAGAATACCATTACAACACTACTGTCCTTCACCAATACTATTTGCAAAGCCATGGACCAGGGACAATTAACATCAGTTATATTACTAGACCAATCAGAGACTTTGATACAGTGTCTCATTCTAAACTATTACTACAACTCTCTTCATTAGACTGCTCCCATAGTACTTAAAAATGTTTTTTAGTTATTTAACTGAGAGGCAACAATGTGTCAAATGGCAAACTTGTATATCTAAATACCAGGTAAACAGTATAGGAGTCCCCAAGGATCCATTCTCGGATCCCTGCTTTTCAATTTATTTATTTATAAACTTCATACCACCTCCCCCAACATCCAATGTACTGGTGATGCCGCTATTATCTCCACTTCCAGCAACCCCAGTCATCCTTAACTATTACACAAAATGCATCCTATTGAAACCTGGTTAAATGATGGACAACTACTACTTAATCCAAATAAAACTAAGGTTCTACTGTTCTCTCCAAAACCACTCACACATGATTTTAAATTATTTTCACAAAACAAAACTCAAATTGAAATAATAACCCAAACAAAAATTCTACGCATCACTATAGATAATAAGCCCACCTTTGAACAGCATATATCTGGGGTCTATATTATGTTATCGAAAATTGAAGTCAGCGAATGCATGTTTGCCAACCAGTAAACAGCGAACTGTCATTTCCACAAATGGCCACTACAGCAAATTTTTTCCCAGGAGAAATAATCATTTGTCCATTGTCGTGAATTTGCCCTTTTCCCCACTGTAGTGCAATCTTGGAGTTGGTATATTTAGTTAGGAGGGTTGTGGGGGGCACAGCTCCCCACATTGTGATATACTGTCCCATTTCTGGTTGGACAAACAATTTTTTCCCCTAAGAAAAAAACGCTGTTGTGGCCATTCACAGAAATGACAGTTTGCTGTTTAGTGGTCGTCGAACAGGCATTTGCCATAATAAAAAAAAAACACATATCTAACTTTGCAAACTTTACAGACATAAACAATTCATGGATGCCTCCACTAAAATAACACTCGCCAACACCCTCCTACTTCCTACCTTCCTACATGGGCCCCCATTCTTACTAAACTTCATACAACTCTAAAGAACAAACTACTACCCACCATTGCAATGCCCTAAGAAATCTAAACTGGCTAGAATTCCCTCAGTACCTGAATCTAGTACAAGTATCTCTAGCTCATAAAATAATTTACAGTTCAGATAGCTGCCCTGCCCTGAAATCAATCTTATTGCTTTTCATGCCACCCAAAAATCTTTGCGCCACTAATAAACAACTCTTACAAGTGTACAAACCTACCAATAGAGCCGTCAAAAGCATCTACTCCTATGACATTGCAAAATTATGGAATGCTCTACCTCCAAATATTTAATCCATTGAATCCCTTAAGACCTATACATTAACCTTGAAAGACTACTACCTAAAGACTCATATTTGCCCATGCTCCTAAGTATAAACATACCAAATTTTTTAATCCCTCAGACCCCTTCTTCTCACCCTAATGTCTTTTTATATCAAACATTTATCCTATTCAATAGCATCCACAGCAGAGTCCTTTATCTATCTTATATCATTAAACTTACCTTAGCCACTAACAATACTTCCCACCCTCCAATATATCTTCATTCCTCTTACACTAAACTTTCTTCTCAGTCTGACCTGATCTTTAACTCCCCCACTTATACCTAGCTACAATTCCTCACCCATATCTACCTGTAATACTGCTCAATCAGCACCCACCTTTCCCACACTATAATCTTTCCTCAATATATCCTAAAGCAACTTTCTATGCTAATCTCCCCTTCATCTCTTTACCCCTCTTCTATCCCCAAATTTCCTTTACTACTAATCCTCGAATTTCTAATAGCAGTCTTTCATCCCAATTACTTAAAAGTCAGAAAGTTCTAATTCCATAAATTATTTGACTGCTTAGTAATCAAGCTACTATTCTAAACTGTTTTGTCAACTAATTACCTTTTCCATTTTATCATAAATGTTAAATTCACTCTTAATTTTGATTGTATAATTTTTTGCCAATTTTGTACTTTTAATCTATGTTTAAAAATATATGCTGTGTCTTGATATTATTATTGTTTAAACTTTTATTGTCCAGACTTTGTATTGTAGAGTTTTTCTGCCTGGGCCTCTGCTGAAAATGGGTTTCTGACCCAATCGGACTTTCACCAAATGTCAATAAATAAATAAATAAATAAATAAATAAATAAAATAAATAAATACTGTTCTCCTTACTGTGTTTTTTTTTTTTTGTCTTTTATTATTGCTTTTAATATAATGTGATCCATACAAACCTTAAAGAATGGAAAGATTCAAATGACAATTAAGTTTTACTTTGGAGGTGTAGAAAAAATATTTTTGACCAAGCAAAACATCTAGTCAACTCAATTTCCTAATCCCGGGGAGATAGGCACTAGATGACTAAAACAGATACTGACTTTATTTATTTTAAGACTAAGATTAATACAAAGTATGCCTCAGTTCCAAAATTGTTGCAGCAGTTTTAAATTGCCTTTAAAAAAAATGGACATAAAAGAAGACATTCATGAATCAGTCTTTGGTAGGATATACACACCACTGTAAATCTGTTATAACAATAATATTGGTATATGCAGTAATTGCAGCCAAGTACTGAAAGCAAGCTACCACCATGTGTTTAATTTCTCAAGGTATTTAGTATTTTTTGACTACTTTGATATGAATGGACCCCATGCCTAACTCGGTGAATAATTAAAGTTCATGAAATTTGTTTTGCTTCAGTCTTTGAAGTGCATCTAGAGTTATCACTGCAGCACCTACAATGCACCCAGATTTGCCTCTTTCTGCATTTTATTAGGAACTATTTGTATCGGTAGTACGAGTAAATATGTTTGAAAATTCTTTCTGTTAATGCACGTCGAAAGTTTCCAATATTGCACATATGCATGTACTCTGTTGCATAAATAATCTATATGGTATTTAAGGCTGTAAAGAACCACATGTTGGTAAGATCAGCTTACTATTAAATAAAAAAGAATTTCTAAGTATGTTTTATTAAATAGTGCAATGTGTCCCAGTTATATACAAATAATTATAAACATAATTAAGTTTTGTATTGCCTGGTAGTAGGGAGAAAGGTCAATGTTGGCTAGTGGTAGAAGATAAGCTTGTAACAGTTTTATCTGAACAGTTATGGATATAGAAACATAACGCATTTCTACTATCAGAACATAATAATGTACTGAGCTTATAAATTCCAAGTAATTCAGTGGAATTAATGAGAACTTCACTAAAAATTTACTAGAACTTCATTCTACACAGGCTTGTGTCTGCAAACTTAACCAGTTTACGTATTATGGCATGCTTTTAAAAAGTGCATATATTGCTATTTGTGATCATGTATTTTTAATTGAATTTGGTCTAATTTGCTCAAGCTAATTTGAGCTACAAAGTGATTTTTACACTGAGATGCTGTGAATCTTAAATATCCCACTACTAATATGCTTTAATAGCACAGACTAGCATAAACAATTTAGTTTGATTTTAGAGCTACATTCTTCCTCTTCTCTGTTACTTACAGATTACTCAGTGAAAAAATGTATGTCCTCATCTCTGCAGTAAACTATTAGAGAATATTCTTTATGGAAACCTCAAGAGTCCTTTTGCTGGGTCTATACAGCCTGAGAAAAAAGATAAAATGCAGGAGCATAACTCCTGTCTTTTAAGCATATTTTGTGCAAGTGGGGCAATACCCCCTGCACCCCCTGATGCGCATGTTGGGTAAGCCCCTTAATCTCAAAAATGATTTATACCATCTCCTAGATTACCAAACCTCAGAGAAAAAGGAACATTCTTAGAAACAACAATCTCTGACTAAGTATATGTAAGTCTAGATTTTTATCTACTCCATCTCCATATCTCAGGACTCAACAAATTGGGTCCGGAGATTTCAAATAGTTACCTTGAATGAGTGCTTGTTTAGATTATGTTATGTTTATAATTTTTGTCTATATGGCTCAGATTGTGAGTGAAAACAGACTTTGGATCAGTTCAGTTACCAGATTACCAGTGTTACTGATGCGAAAAGCTATAGGCTTTGGGTTCTATTCCCACACCAGCTAGATCAACTGCTGACACTGTTGTGCAATATAATGGGGCTGCAGCACTCCTGATTGTGTTGCTCTTTGGATAAAATGTTAAACCAAGGCCTCATCTGCCTGAATTGGTGGTAACTCAGTTGGAGGAAAAAGATTTCATGGCACTTATCAAAAAGAGTAAGGGAAGTTTTCTGATGCCCTGGCCAAATTGCCCCTAGCAGTATAAATGCCACCTTGAAGATCTCTTAGAAAGAGGGTACTAGCCTAGTGGGACTAAACCAGTTAAAAAAGCATAAATAAAAAAATAAACAAACAAATGTCAAATAAATAACAGCATGTAAATTATGATATGCTACATACCCCACAACTCCCAAGTCATAATTTGACTATTTGCTTGGCAATGGGCCTTTTGCAAATCATATCTATATAACAGAAAGGCTGTTGCAATTGCACAGAAGAGCTGTAACATCCTCAGTTTCTACTGTTCCTACAAAGTAAACTTTCTTCAAATGCTGCAGAATTGTTGGACACCTTGAAAGTGGGCAATTTCACTTCAGCAGTCCTGCCTCACCCAGCTTAGCTCATCTCTGACTGGTTTGCACTATAATCATGCTGCACTAACGCTCATGGAGAGATAAATACTGGCAAATTCAGAGATCACATGCAGCCAGGTGTCTATTGTTCCAGTAGAATACCTCTAATGTTCTTAAAAAGTCTGAATGGAGCCTAAGATGGCCTTTTTACAGAAAGCAGAAATGTATCATTTTGTCTGAAGCTGAGTGATCTTAAATTATGAATATTTTATTGGGGGGGGCAGTAGAAATGGTGGACATAGGAGTGCAGAGCTTGAAATCATAAACATCATATATAGTAAAAGCCAATACTGAGCTTTTCTGTTTGTTTGTTTTTTTTCCTTCTTCAGTTTTCAGCTACATCATCTTATTTTAACCATTTTAGAAAAGTATCTTGCACAAAAACCTCTCAACTTCTTAGAGCAAGGTCAGATTTTAAATATTGCTCTTAAAAACATATAAAGTTGATAGAATAACATAATTTGTTTTAGTATGTATTTTCTTTAGGATATGAAGCCTGGAACAGAAATCCATCTATCCATCTACAACCCCTTTTACTATTTTTGCACATGAGGTCAGGTGTCACTTCAACAGTGACAATCATCTAGAGCCAAGGTTCACAATCCCGGGTGGTTAGTCCTGCTGTGGCTGTTCTTCCATACCACACACTCACACACACACTTACATCTGTGGCCAATTTATAGTGTCCAGTCCACCTACTGCATATCTTTGGAATGTGGGGGAAACTGGAGCATCCACAAGAAACCTGCACAAACACAGGAAGGACATGCAGGGTCCACACAGAGGGAAAGAATCCCAGTTGAGAATCAAACCAGAGAACCTCTTGCTGTGAGGCAATAATGCTATCTGCTGGGCCACTATGCCACCCTTTGTCTTTCATAATTTAGTGACTTCAATTCTGAGAGATTTGCCAGAAAACGACATATTTTGAGGAACAGGCAAAAATATGAGGGAAAATGGACACTCTGCAAAAATATGGACCAGATGAAAGGTCTACTTGAGCACTTTGACTACTTAAAACCAATGGAGTTATCAGTCAGTTGTGAAATCACATAATACATTGAGATCCACTAAGGCTAGACTATGTGATGGGGTAAAGTCTCAAAAGTTTTAAGAAAGTGATCCTTAGAATTTATTAAAGATCCTCTGTGCCTGAAAATGGCAGTATTACGTTTCCCAGATATTCAAACACAGAGAAACAGCTGCCAAAAGTACCAATAATCAAAAGAAAGGCAGCTGAAGAAGAATCAGGCAGTAAATGGCAAAAAAATCCAGCTTTAATCCACTAGCAAAACCTGTAACAGCACCAAAGAACAGATACATAAACACTTTAAAATCACACTGTGTTTTCATTTCAATTAATTTCCTCAGATGTAAAAAACATTTCACAATGTAAAGTGCTCATTATAAACCCTGCCAATTAACATTTATCCAATAGGAACATCATTCAAGTTAAAATTAGTGAGACAACTTCCTTTTGCACAACAGAGTTTGACCTGACATGAGTTTGTTCACAAACATAGTAAAATATCTTACATTGTGAAATGAATAGGGGGGCATCAGTGCAATCCATAATACATGGCAAAGGATTCTCCTGCCAGGATGAATGAAGGACACGCTATCCTTGTTTTTATGACTTGGACAGGATAAAAGAAAGTGAGATCATGGAACTGAATAATGCCTGCACTTTCTAAATAACTACAATTTTGAATAGTCTGAATATGGCTGAAAAGTTTATAAGTGGGGTGCACTAAAGCCATACACTAGCAATGCCTGTGATGGTGATTGTTTCTGTAAGTTAATGACAGAAATAAAGACTAGTAAAGACTAGTAAAGACTAAAAAAATGATCTCACTACTATTCTTAAAATATCATTGCAATAACCTAGCAGCATTACGCCAAAGATTGCAAATTTCTACATTTTATCACCACTTAAATTATATCACCAGTATTGGGTGAGTTTGCTGCATCCCCTTTTAAAATTAATTAAAATAAATTAAATATAGAAAGAAAACTGAAAAATATCAAGTGTTACTAAAATGTAATAAAAATATGTTGAAAAGCAATGTTTAATCAAATCATATCAACATTTCCCTATATTGTCAGTGTTTTCTAGGCAAAAATGCATTTGAGTCAAGTGTTTACAGAAATGCAAATGGTTTTGTTGCTGTTTTTCCTAATAAAAAGACACAGTAATTGAGGTAAATGTATAGGTCTAAAAGTCACAGCAGTCTCTGCTCAACAAAGCAAACTTCTTTGTGACTCCATGAATGCCAGGGGAGACCCCCAGAGATAACCAATAGCAATTGTCAAATTATCAGTAAATTTCATCGTGTCAAACCACACATAAGTGCAACAGAGAATAAGAAGAGAGGAATCAATACAAGCCACTAAAGTAATGTCTGGTGCCCTTTACAGACTTAAAAAGGGACCGCTTCTCCAGAGATGTGTATGCCAATTGTACAGCATGAGTTTGAAAGAAAGTGCAGAATACCCTTAGAGAATTTGTAGTTTGAGAGGCTGTTGTAAAAAAATAATAAATTAAGAAATGCTGATAAAGCTGACATTGACTACATTACTTATCTGTGCAGTACCTAGCAGAGAGAGCATTCACTTTTCTTTTATATGGTTCATGGGTCCATAAAAAGCAGATAACTTTGCAGAGGAAACATGTGGCAAAGGTAACATTTTAATTACCTACCAGCTGGTTCAGAAATTTGTCAGTGAACATATCATAAGACATATCAAGATAGCAGGTGCAGCAGGCTTTTGACATGATTTTTCTGAACACACACATATGATATTGTGTGTGTCTGTGTCTATGTGTGCACGGGGGTATGGTGGGGTGGAATAATTAATTGCATAGACTATGTATATAGCATACCAAATAGGATCCTGAATTTTACTTTTGTGTATAAAGTGCAACAAAAAACATATACTTCCTGGCAGGATATTTCAATAATGTCCAGTCTCCCAGTATTTTTATATCATGTTGCGCTTAACGACATAAGTCCATGTCTTAGTCTTCTCTTTCCTCTTTAAATGGATCTCACATTGTCTATGCAACCCACAGAAAAATATCCATTTATTGAATTGCTTAGGCTGAAATTTGTCTGTAATAATATTACCTGTTAGGCCCAGAGCAAAATATCAATACTTAAAAAAGAGAAAAAAATAATAATAATTTCTAGGATGATTCTAAAAGTAGAGCTCAGAAAAATGGCCACTCCTTCCTTTTGTGTTCAATTATCACCACAGCTTGGATGACCCAGGTTCAACTATCAGCTTTGGAGTCTGAGGCACTGGCCGGGAGGGATAGGTATGCCCATCTGAGGGGGAGGGCTTTATCTAGGTGCCCCCTGTAGAGAAGCATGCTCCACAGAAGGGAATAGCCCTTGGATGTAACCAGGCAGAGAGGTTTGGTCCAAGAGGAAGGTAATAAAAAGAAAAAAAAAACTTTGACATTAGAAGTTGATGACACAGATCTAGGATGCCCTTAGGACTTGTACCAGCTCCATTATTAGAATGGAATTAGCTTGTAGCCAGCAAGAGAGGCTTGCAGTCCTGGTGATGGATGGACACACTGGAGTAGTTTATTTATTTATATTTGTTTAGTAGGCAGTGCATAGTTCAATATTGATCACTTTCAGAATCAGCCTGGGTGAAATACTTAAAATTCCACAAACAAAAAAATGCAGAAATGTTAGCAATAACAGAGCAGTTTGATTTAGTTACATAGAAAATCCTGATTTATACATTCTAATAAACAAGCAGGTGTAATGTACAATATATAAACCCTAGTTTCTAAAGACGGTCAAATAATTCTGACATAGAATGAGAGACCTGGAGAGGAGATGGGGATAGTATATTATGTAATATGTCGTGTGTTGAAGCAGGAGCATCTGGCTTGAATGAAGAGATTTTTTGAGATGCATTCTGAATTTGCAGTAAGTGCTGATTTCCTTTAGGCCCTTTGAGAAAGCTTGCCAAACAGCAGGTGTCTGAGAGTAGAATACATGTGAAGTTCTATGGAGTTTGCTTCCAGCGGTAATGTAAGTTATTGTAGCAGGTTGTATGAAGAGTTATTTTTCATGAAGTTTAGCTGCAAGGGGAGTAAATATCTGGAGATGGAGTAGTTTATAGATTTAGTATTCTTACAGTAGGTTATTTATTTAGGGCGGCCACGGTGGTGCAGTGGTTAGCATTGCTGCCTCACAGCAAGAGGTTCTCCGGTTCGATCCTCGGCTGGGGTGCCTTCTGTGCGGAGTCTGCATGTCCTCCCTGTGGTCGCGTGGGTTTCCTCCGGGTGCTCCGGTTTCCTCCCACATCCCAAAGACATGCTGCAGGTGGATTGGATACTCTAAATTGGCCCTAGGTGTGCGTGTGAGTGTGCCTTCTGTGGAAGGTTGGGCGCCGGGCTGGCAACTCGACACTGTAAAACTCCACTGCCATTCAATGTGTGGACAGGTGATCCGCTGTGGCGACCCCTAACCGGGATAAAGCCGAAAGAAGAAGAAGAAGAAGAAGACAGTAGGTTATTTATTTGTATTATGTGTAGGCATTTGGCTTTTCCTAGGGTAATACAGTGATGCTCACAGAGATTAGTTTGCAATGAATTGGCAGTTGATGTTAGAGATTGCCTGGATTGTGACTGTTTTTTTCTTGGAGACAGAAGCAAAAATGTGCAGTCCAAATTCAACCTGAGAAAGGAGAACCCCTTTGCCAAAGTTTGCTTCTTCTGGTTGGGATAGAAAAAGGGAGATCTTTTTGGCAAGAAGAGGAAGGGGTTTATTTTGTCTCTCACATTGTCAATGTGGAAAAAGAAGTTTATTGAGTGATCAAGCCTTAATCCAGGGTATTTAAATAGTGCAGGTAGTGCAACTGAAGATGCAGGTTGCTACTACGGAAAGGTTGTGGAAGTCAAAGGCAGTAAAGAAGACTGGTATCTGATGAATTTTCTGTGTCATTCTGAAAAGCATAGTTTTGATGTTGTTGTGGTTGAGAAGTAGTTTATGGTTTAATTGCCACCGGTGAGCATATCTTAGTCTGACTAGAGGTGACATAGAATGCTGGTGGAATAATGACTTGATTGGTAAATGACCAAATTGACAGCATAGAGGATGAGTGGGAAATAGGGCAGGTCAGAAGGAAGTTTGTCAATAAATATCGAGAAGGGGGCAAGAATGGACCCTTTTGCTATACCTTTTGTAATAGGTACATATTCTGATTGGGAGGATCGTATTTTAACTCTGGTGTTTCTGTCATTGAGGAAGTTTTTAAACCAGGGAGAAGCATCCTGACTGATACTAATTTCAATTAGACTGTTTTGGAGAAGATAGTGGTCAACATGGTCAAATACCTATTTCAGGCTCATAAACAGGGCACCTGTAAAGAGGCCACTATCAGTGTTTTACATGATGTCATCAGTTAGGGACCAAAGTTGCTGTCAAGTTAATTCATCCAAGACAAAATCCATGCTGTTTGGTGAAGAGCAGTTATGGTTATATATCGATCTCTCTCTTTCTCACTCGCTATATATATAAGAGAGAGAGAGAGGGTGAGAAGTGGGTGCAGATTACCTTTTCTAAAAGTTTGTTACACAGATGGGAGGGTGGATATTGAGTAGAAGTGAGAGGTATCATTTGGGTTGATTTACTTTGGAGGAGATTTAATTAGAGCAGTTTTATAAATTTGTGGTATGATGTTTTGGGTTAGACATAGATTATATATGTGGGCAAGATAAAGACATAGTTGATCACTGCAGTGATATATGAGCCATGGCTCATCACAACAAATGATGAATATAATGCAGAGAACCTATCATGAACATATGCACATTGCAGGCACACATTTCAGACTGTAGCACCAATCATTCATTTCCTAACTGTATGTGACAAAATAGTAAAGAACCCAGTCACTGGGGATGCACAAGCCAGTGCATTTCTTTGTGCTGGTCACAAGCCCAGATAAATGGGGAAGGTTGAGTCAGGAAGGGCATCCGGCGTAAAACTTTGCCAAATCATTCATGCGGACACCAGTAAATATTTACATAACGGATCACTCGAGGCCCAAGTTAACAATGACCGCCACCAGTACTGTTAGCCAACAGGGTGCTGTCAGAAATTGGGCTACTATTGGCCGAAGGAATGGAAGCGGGGTAAGTCATGGCTGATGGCTGGAAGAAAGGAGAAAGGCTAGGACTGTGGCAGTGAGGGTCGGAACTTTGACTGTTGGCAGTATGACTGGTATAGGGTGAGAGCTAGCTGATATGATAGACAGAAGGAAGGTTGATATATTGTGTGTGCAAGAGACCAGATGGAAGGGGAGTAAGGCTAGGTGTATCGGAGGTGGGTTCAAATTGTTTTATCATGGTGTGGATGGGAGGAGAAATGGCATAGGAGTTATCCTGAAGAAACAGTATGCTAAGAGTGTTTTGGAGATGAAAAGAGTGTCAGATAGAGTGATGTTCATGAAGCTGGAAATTGATGGTGTAATGATGAATGTTAGTGCATATGCTCCACAAGTTGGGTTTGCGATGGATGAGAAACAAAATTTTGGAGTGAGTTGGATGAAGTGGTGATGACTGTACTCAAGGGTGAGAGAGTGGTGATTGAAGCAGATTTCAATGGGCATGTTGGTGAAGGGAACAGAGGGGATGAGGAAGTGATAGGTAGGTATGGTGTTAAACAAAGGAATGCAGAAGGTCAGATGGTACTGGATTTTGTGAAAAGGATGGACATGGCTGTGGTGAATACGTATTTTAACAAGAGGGAGGAGCATAGGGTGACATACAAGAGTGGAGGAAGATGCACAAAGGTGGATTACATGTTATGTAGGAGGGCCAGTTTGAAAGAGATTGGAGACTGTAAAGTGGTGACTGGGGAAAGTGTAGTTAGGCAGCATAGGATGGTGGTTTGTAGGATGACGTTGGTGAGCAAGAAGAGGAGGAGGAGTGTAAGGGCAGCACCAAGGATCAAATGGTGGAAATTGAAAAAGGGTAATTGTGAGGTGGAGTTCAGGGAAGAGTTTAGACAGGCACTGGGTGGCAGTGAAGAGTTACCAAATAGCTGGATAACTACAGCAGAGCTAGTAAGGGAGACTGCTAGAAATGTGCTTGGTATGACATCTGGACAGAGGAAGGATGACAAGGAGACACAGTGGTGGAATGAGGAAGTACAGGAGAGTATACAGAGAAAGAGGCTGGCGAAGAAGAAGTGGGATTATCAGAGATGAAGAAAGTAGACATGAGTATAAGGAGATGAGGTGCATGACAAAGAGACAGGTGGCAAAAGCTAAGGATAAGGCATATGAAGAGTTGTATGAAAGGTTGGACACTAAGGAGGGAGAAAAGGACCTGCACCGATTGGCTAGACAGAGGGACCGAGCTAGGAATGATGTGCAGCAGGTAAAGGTGATAAAGGATAATGAGGGAAATGTACTCACTAGCGAGGAGAGTGTGTTAAACAGATGGAAAGAGTACTTTGAGAGGTTGATGAATGAAGAGAATGAGAGGGAGAGAAGGTTGGATGACGTGTGGATAGTGAATCATGAAGTGCAATGGATTAGCAAGGAGAAAGTAAGGATAGCTATGAAGAGGATGAAGAATGGAAAGGCTGTTGTTCCAGATGACATACCTGTGGAAGCATGGAGGGGTTTAGGTGAAATGGCAGTGGAGTTTCTAACCAGATTGTTTAATGAAATCTTGGAAAGTGAGAGGATGCCTGAGGAATGGAGAAAACATGTTTTGGTACCAATTTTTAAGAATAAGGGTGATGCGTAGAGCTGTAGTAACTACAGAAGGATTAAAATGATCAGTCACAGCATGAAGTTATGGGAAAGAGTAGTGGAAACTAGGTTAAGAAGGGACGTGATGATTAGTGATCAGCAGTATGGTTTTATGCTGGGAAAGAGCACTACAGATGCGATGTTTGCTCTGAGAGTGTTGATGGAGAAGTACAGAGAAGGTCATAAGGAGTTGCATTGTGTTTTTGTAGACTTAGAGAAAGCATATGACAGGACGCGTAGAGAGGAGTTGTGGCATTGTATGAGGAAGTCGGGAGTGTCAGAGAAGTATGTAAGAGTGGTGCAGGATATGTACGAGGGTTGTGTGACAGCAGTGAGGTCTGCGGTGGGAGTGACAGATGCATTTAAGGTGGAGGTGGGGTTACATCAAGGATCAGCTCTGAGTCCTTTCTTATTTGCAATGGTGATGGACAGGTTGACAAATTAGATCAGACAGGAGTCCCCATGGACTATGATGTTTGCTGATGACATTGTGATCTATAATGAGAGTAGAGAACAGGTGGAGGAGACCCTGGAGAGATGGAGATATGCTCTCGAGAGAAGAGGAATGAAGGTCAGCAGGACTAAGACAGAATATACGTGTGTGAATGAGAGGGAGGATAAAGGAATGGTGAGGATGCAAGGAGTAGATGTGGTGAAGGTAGACGAGTTTAAATACTTGGGATCAATAGTTCAGAGTAATGGTGAGTGTGGAAGAGAGGTGAAGAAGAGAGTACAGCAGGATGGAGTGGGTGGAGAAGAGTGTCAGGAATGATTTGTGACAGACAAGTATCAGTAAGAGTGAAAGGGAAGGTCTACAGGAGGGTAGTGAGACCAGCTATGTTATATGGGTTGGAGACAGTGGCATTGACAAAAAGGCAGGAGTTAGAGCTAGATGTGGCAGAGTTGAAGATGTTAAGATTTGCACTGGGTGTGACGAGGATGGACAGGATTAGGAATAAGTATATTAGAGGGTCAGCCCAGGTTGGAAGGTTTGGAGACAAAGCCAGAGAGACAAGATTATGTTGGTTTGGACATGTGCTGCGGAGGGATGCTGAGTATATTGGGAAAAAGATGCTAAGGATGAAGCTACCAGGTAACAGGAAAAGAGGAAGGCCTAAGATAAGATTTATGGATGTGGTGAGAGAGGACATGCAGATGGTTTGTGTGACAGAGCAAGATACAGAGGACAGGAAAAAATGGAAACAGATGATCCGCTGTGCCAATTCCTAATGGGAATAGCCAAAAGAAGATGATGATGTGACAGAATAGTAAAGGAGCAATAAAAATAGTGCTAGCAGTGACTAATGTTCCCTACCTTTGATGGCCAAGATATTCAAAAGTCAACTTTGGAATCCTTTGTGTTTTTTCTGTTGGACTAGGACTACAATAAAAAAAAAATTTGACTGCGTGCCTGCATTCAGCCTTCTTTGACTTCCGGTCAGTTTGTTTTTGTCAGGTGTGCTTTTAGCCCTAGGGTTTTATATATAGGGCTTACTTATTCAAGTGATAGAGACCTTTCAGATTCCTACAAGGCACATGTCAGACATTTCTCAAGGCCCTCTATAATATTGAACAAGTTCTGCAAAGTTGTACTTGTACATGTAGATGATCATATCTGGTTTCCCAGCAGTGGAGAAAAAAACCTCCATTGCTATGAGTGACTTCTATGACATCACTTGCCTCCCTAGAGTACATGGTACCATAGATTGTACAACAGTAGCAGTAATGGCCTGATGTGGCCCACACTCGTAAAGGAATGTAAGTCAGCATTTTGTAGACTATCGAGCAGCATGGTGCACATGCAGTAATAGCCAATGTGCTCACACTTCACCTGGGCAATTCCCATCATTCAAATAAAGGGAATATATATTGCTACTTACTGCAAACTGGTATTCCACAGGATCTTGAGGAAGCCATCAGGCCAGCTATATTGTATGGGTGCAGGCACACTGGGTGTACAAATAACGGACATAGAGAGCACAGCAACATCATCTTCTGATGACAGTGAGGCAGAGTAACAGCAAGCAGTAGCCATGCCGTGTCACTCAGACAGTGATGGGCATGCTATGTGACACCACATCTAAGTGGTGATGCCTGGTCATGCAGTGTTAATACCATGTTGTGCTGATCAGAGCATGCTCAGGTCAATGGGTCACAATTAGCATATATACACAAGGAAGCATATCTCCACAAACCCAATGCAAGTCACAGGAGGTAGAGGCATGGGTCTAGAGATGGGTGTGGGGACAACTTGAAGAAGACGGAGACAGGAAGTAGAGACAGAGATCTGGAGATGATGTTCATTACATGTCAGGGATAAATTCCTCCTACATTGTTACTCAGGTGCCATTACATGACCATTGCCATTGTGCTGTCTTGATAGAGAAGAACTTGAGGCATCCTTTCTCAGATGTATGAATCTGCAGGACCATGTCCTAGATGAAGACACCAGATAAAGTGTCCAAACAATGCAGGCTTGGTGTCTTTACCACTATCAGTGAAGTGAGACAGAGTGTTTCACACTTCCTGACACAAGCGAAGACTGTGTATATTATGTTGGCCCCCTACATTGCCACCCCAGGTTCATAGGTTCATAGGTTCATAGGTTCATACTAGGCTATCTGCCCGAGGGCATTTATAAGCCTAGCCCATAGTTTTGTGGCTTACGCCACCCCTTTTGTATGGGGAACTATACCCATTATTTTGCTGTGCCTCTGTCTAGCAGTGACACTGAGGTAATCCCTGGAGTATAGTACATACCTAACCTTCATAATACTGCCATTTTAAACAGTGATGGTGAATTTGCCAGTCTCCTGCATGGAGGCAGTCATGGAAACACTGTATGCCACAATATACCTTATAAGACCAAACACTACAATATCCCTGGACTCCAAGCCTTCACACAGCTGCAGCTAGTACTGGAGAACATTTATTGTATTCTATTTTTCTAACCATGGTTGAGCACTGATCTCAGCGGATGATTTTCAGACTCAGCTCAGAGTAAATCTTGCTATAAGAAAAGAACGGTAAATTTGTCAACAAACGAAAAGGATCAGCTCAGCTTGCATGCAGTTAATCCAGGTATGGAATACACGCAATACTTACACAAGCATCAGATGAATATACTCTAATGAATGCCTCACAACATAGTGATTGGCTACATGGCAGACTAGGTAGCATCAGATTGTGCCTGGACCGTATTCCACACATCTGTTGATTTGATACCACGTGCCGTCCACCTCTGGTACTAATTGAAGTATCTAGCTTTTAGGGATCTGCTATGTAGTAGCATTATCATGAACCATCTCAGGGTGCCAGAAAGATACCTGCTGTGTTCTTGTGTGTACTAGAGTCATTTACTTCTGTAGATCTGCTTACTTATGTACAGCTAACACACACCTAGCTCCCTAGGATGGTATCAAATGGACATGCATATCATCAGTGTGATATTATACTTCCCTTTGGAACCTGATGCCATACCAGGCTGACTGATGAACAGCAAGTTTGAGGATGGTTGTAAACTGGGCATTATATCTAAAGCCCTTCTAATATAGAGAAGCTACAAAGTGAGCTTACAAACGTTACTAGCTAACTTCCTGTAAACTGGCTAAAGCTAAATGCTAAGAAATCCATTATTGTAGCATTTGGGATACAAACCCTCCTCCAAGCTTGTAATATACAAACATCACCCAACTCTAAAAATGGACATATTGTGAGAGTACTTGGAACAAGGGTATATAACTCCCTCTTCTTTGATCATCAAGTCATAAGAGTGCCACTCAAGTAAAGGATGACCACAAACCTTCTTTAACTGTGTTAGAACCCTTAAAAACACTGCCTAACACTACACAGAGCTAACAGTTAATGATATCAGATACTCAGACCCAGAGGACATAATAGCCGATCTACATGTGTCTAAATTACTGTAACTTTACTCCCTTCTCCTATTCTACACTCCCTGATCTCCTAACCACATCTACACTCCTCCCTCAAATCTCCCATGAACTAGTCCTCAAAGCAGGATACAAGTCCAAGAGCACTGCCAAGAACATACTGAGCTTCTAACTGGACAATCTGAAATAGAACTTCTCAGAGCCCCTACAGGGGCTATCCAGTGTCAGCCTCCAAACATACTTTGTGCCAGATGAATGGAGGACAGTGACTATCAACCACTTGCATAAAGCTGGGGTGTTAATGGACTCAAGAAGTTATAGACCCTTAAGTCTGATCAGCCGCATCTGTAAGGATGTGGAAAGGATCATTATGGAATTAATAAATAAGGATATGCGTAATCTCCAAATTCTCAACCTAAGCCAGTTTGTATTTGTCAAGGACAGATCCTGCCTACTTACCCTAACTGTTTTCGTTAAGAAAGTTACTGAAGAATGAATGAGGAGAAAATCAGTCCACGCTGCATATCCAGACCTTGCAAAAGCATTTGACACCATTCTATGCTTAGGTATCATAGATAAACTGTCACAGCTAAATGTTAATCCCCATATAATTCGTGGTCTAGAAAACTGGCTCACAAATAGAACCCAGGAAATACATGCAGGCTACTCTTTCTCCTCCAAAAGATTTCCCCTATTGGTATACCCCAAAGTTCAGCCCTCAGGCCACTCCTCTTTGGCATTTGCTTCTCAGAGGTCAAAGCTACTGCTCAGGATTTGTGGCTGTCTAAGTTGCAAATGACTGTGAGGTTGGTATCTTTATAAAATCCCCATAGAGGCCACTGAAATCTTCCAAAAGGGCCTTTCCCAATCCAGTAGCTTGTGTCAAAGCCATAGACTAAAACTCCATAGAAATGCATAACAGTATGATTTGTCAAACAAGAAGTCCCTTGTAATGATCACATTGACAACAGTGACCTGAAAAGTGAGCCAGTAGTCAGGTACTTTGGAACCTATAAAGGCAGTGAGATGTCGGTTGATCAGTTTCTTCTCAATTGTACAACTTATTACTATGGGTTTGGTGTTCAGGTCCAGGGATGTGAGCATTCTACTGTTGTAGTCATCTGGCTGATCATTGAGTATAATGCCCCATTTTGTATGCACTTGTCCAAACATCTGACAAAACCTGAATGCTTAAAGTGCTTTCATACCAAGAAAATGAACGGCCTAAATTATAAAATCTATACAGACCATCTCAAAGCTTTGTCCCTCTTCTCAGTGTCATATAGGCTGTTTACAGGCAAGCTCTTCCTTATGTATATAGTCTCAGTAGACCCCCATCCTGTCAGACCTACTGCACATTTACTTCAGGTTTAGCCCCTTTGTCTGTCGTGGATAGGTGTGACATATAAATGTTCTGCTATTTTCTGGCTTATTCTTGCTTAAAATATAATGACTAGACCATTTATAGAAATGTATAGCTATGTTTCTAATGATCCTCATGGATAAATAGCCTAAGTACCTATGAACTAATTTACCAATATCAATTTTCTGAGTCTAAGGTATTCTTTTAATGGGCTCAGTTATGGAAAGGCACTCTGTCTTCCACCTCCAAACCACACTCTTATGATGAAAATTTTTGAAATCACAAACTGAAGCATCAGAAGTTGACTTCTCTTCAGAAGTGGCCATATAATCGAGGATAAAATGCTGTAAGTATCCATTAAAGTCTTCAATCCATTGGTAGACCAGTCTTGAAGGAAATATAGAATATTTTCAATTTGTGATAACTGTACATACAAGTCTTGAAAACACTGATGAACATACTTTGACAGTAGTTACTTGAAACAAAGCATAGTTAATTGTTAGGATTCAAGAGGAATCTCAGTCAACAGAAAGAAGACCTGTGCTCAGTATTATATTATACAATGTCATCTCCAAAAATACGAGAAACGTGCACGCTGATTGACCAATCCAACCAGCGTGCGCATTGTAAATCCAAAGTAACCTAAGTTACAAGTCCGGCCGCTAAGAAATTATGCAGCCCTGTCTTTCTTTTTGGAGATGACATTGTGTAACAAAACATAAATCAAGCCTGAAAAACAAGTACCTCCAAAAACAGGTCCATTGTGAAGTCAATCAAACCTGATGATAGGTAGCTCCAAAATAAAACTGAGAACTCACTTAATTAGCATCTAAACTTTTCAAAAAGATCTTAATTAGAATTCTGCTAGCCTAAAACTTTTGTTTTTACTCATATAACCACTCCGATGATTTGACATCACCACAATGGTGGGAATGGTGGGAAAAGTAAAGAATATAGCTCTGTAGAAGTGAGCTGTTAGTGGTGAAATCTTTGCTAGAAGTATATCAGTGTTAAAATGTGTACATTTTTTCTATCAAAAATTATTAAATCTTTGACTGTAAAGCAGATAATGGGCTAGTTTACCATTGGATAAAACGTTGCTAATGTCCATTTATCATCAGCGCATCAACCTAGAAGATGAAAAGTGTGTTTTGCAAGCACGCCTTTCATCTTCTCAATTCAAGGATTAGAGGCATAGCCAAAAATAGAGGGGGCAAAGGCCTTACATCGCAGCGCCTTTTATATAAACTTGCTAAAGCAAAATGAAACTTGTTACTTTACCTGAAGAGTAACTCCTGTGAAATTCTGTTTCTTGTATTGATTGTAACTCAGGTGGTTTACCAGAAATTCAACACACACTCAATCTATCGCAGTGTCTACATTGCACTACATTATGACCAAGAATACAACGCTAAGTGGGGATTATCTCTTGCTTATGTTCCAACTTAATTGTAATGTCTAAGTGGAAATAAGGCTGTGGTTTGGATGATAGTCCTTGAGGAGAACCCTTGTTTTATTCATAAAACAGTATAACATATTTTAAGACCCAAGCTAAGGTACGAATGGAAAAGGACATTTTTTTGCTAATAGGGATGATTGCAAGTAGAGGTACAGAAAATGGGCAAAAAAGAGTTGGAATTAACTAGAGAAAATTAACCAAAGAACCAAGGTATTAGAATATATGACTAAATAGAGAAAGGTAATAAAGTGTGATAAAGCCAAGCAGAAGTTTGAATGGCATTTTCTTCCTTTCCCTGCTCACTGGGTGGACTTTGTTCATAGGGGGTGTGCATGTAAATCATCAGCAGCAGTCAAGTTTAAAACAAGTGAACTCATGTATATTATACAATGTCTCCTCCTACTGTTCAGAATATAATTCTCAAAAGTTCAAGAGAAAACAGAGGGGCTGTAGCTAATTACGTCAAAGTGTGGACTATTTTATCTCACAGAAAGTGGAAGAATACAAAGTAAAGCAAACAAAACCTAAATAACAACAACACAAACATAACACAACACAAAACTAACATCATTGTGTAATAGCAATAACCCACGGCCAAACCACACCAACCGTGGGTAAATCCAGCATTACCCACACACAGCCATGGGTTATTGCTGTATTGCTCCATTATTAAACAAGGGGCATGCAGCATAGATTACCACCTAACTTCATGAGGATTCTTCATTGTGGAACACACATTCTGCTGCACTAAATAATAAATCATGCTAGGCTTAAGATGCTATTTCTGCAGTGATTTGTATGTTTTGGCATGTCATGTACATGTCATCATGTCATGCACCAGGTGTAATGCATCCAGAAAGGCAGTGCAGCATAAAATAGGGAACTGGTAGTTAGGGAAATATGTAGTGCCATGCATGCCTGCATTTCTTGGCAGTTGCAAAATATGTGCATACAGCAGTTGCAGAGGTACGGAGGGAACAGCACTGTGGTACACAATGTCTTAGGGGGCATATTCATGGGCCTGGTGTTCAGTAGTTTCTGCTGTATTGAATCAAGAGATGAATATTCACTTTCATTTCAGAGTGCAGTGCTTAATACCACAGTGTAGTTTAACTAAAGGGTGCTACATCAGTTTGCATTATGCCATATTCTCAGTAACATGACTTTCATGATCTGCTCTATTATGCCACTATTTTATATATATATATATATATATATATATATATATATATAGAGAGAGAGAGAGAGAGAGTCCTGCACATACACATAAACACATAGACAGACACATGCCACAAACATCTGCATTTAATTGGGTATATATTGTTTTAGTGTGAGTGGATATAACTTTCATTTAGTTCCTTAATCCACAATTTTCTTCTAATGTGATATAGTAAAATTATTGGACAAATAGAAAATAAAGCTACTGTGAAAAACTCAGCCCACAAATGTAACTCTTCCAGGCATCAGTCTTATTTAGAAGATATGTGCAGTTTTACTAATGGGTAATATGAGAGAACCCTCTTTTCTTTGATGTAGCTTAGATATTTTAAGGCTTGTTTTGAAAATGATGAAAGGAAGGTTAATGTTACAAAACTGAATTCTCTGTCAAGGCCACAGACTTGGATCAAAGACTTTTCATCTGACAAATAATTTGCAGAGCTCTGCCGCCCTAAAGGGACTGTATTTTCATAAAACCACAGGCTATAGTACAGTTGATTACTTGCAATTTTATGTGATCAGATGAAGTATAATTATATAGATTTTCTAATTAGTTTTCTTCTTATTTTCCATTTTCATAATGCTTTATTTCTTGTCATGTTACAGATCTTCACATCATAAAATGACTTCAGAAGTGAATGGGTGGATGTGACGTTAACTTACTATGCTTTAATGCAGCACAAAGGTATTTGCTAAATTCAAATTTTATAATTCTTCTACTGTAACCCTAAGTGAAATAATAAAGTAGTACTTAAAAAGTTTGACATTAACCCTAAATTTATTTCTACAAAATATTTCACAATTCATGTTGCGTAACATGCAAATACGAACTTGGTTTGGATCCTCAATTTATTGTCCATTCTTTTTTTTTTTTTTTTACTTTAGCAAGGTTGAAAATATAGTGGAAACAAATTAAAATGCAGAACTGCAGAATAAAAGTGATTTTAAGAATACATGACTGGCATTTAAATGTCTAGTGTAAGGTTAAATGTTAGTATCAAGACCTGTGTGTTTGGAGGTTTGCACATCTGTCTTTATGAAATGTTCATAAGATGTATCATATCATTTTTATTGTCCAGATATTTATCATATGGGTGTTACTATAAAGAGTCTGCACAAAAATGTTTTTAGTTATCCCGATGAGGGAATGGTAGCTTATGTTAAAGGCTCAGACACTGTTTATTCCTTTGTTTACCAGATAAGCCAGCTAACTACATATTTTTGTTTTCTACGAAGATAAGGATGTACTGTCTGATTAAGCAATTAGCTCTGTGTCAAGGAATATGCAACTCTAGATGAACAGAATTAAACCAGAGTATTAGAAGAAAATCTAATAGGACTTTATAGCCTTATCTCTGTATTGTGTACTGCAATTTTAAGTTCTTTACCTCACTACTATGATATTCAAGTTCTTAACCTCCTGTTATATATTACAGAATTCAGTTTCTTGTGCAGACCGATTGAACAACTTGATTTTCACATTTCAAGAAGGTGAGTTCATGAAGAAATATGACAGTAATGCTTAACATATGGAATCCTATCCACAACGGTATTAACCTAGGGTCATGTGTGTAGTTTGACAGAAATTGGGAATGTAATTAATAATGCCATTGTATTGCAAAGAGACCATGCACAAACAATTCAACTTCAGATTTTTAGCTGAATTTCTTGGGTAAATATTTAAAAACATTCAGTTGTCTAGCTTGTACAAACTGCACTGGAAGTGTTCTGCTATACACTTGACTATGGTCCTATGTAGAAGACAAACATGCTCTAGTAATATTATTGGGCAATGTCTTTACTCAAATGCCCCTAGTGGTCAGCCTGAAAGCCATTAACAGGAGGGGAACCATGACATAGCTCCACAACAGATTGTTACAGCTTGAATTTGCATTTGACAGAACTAAGAGCTTTCAGGTCTTTTTTATCCATATGTTTTCTAAGTAAGAACACTACTTGCAGAATATCATTTTCAGACATATATACAGACTGTAGAAATACACATATGGAAATATACGGACTGTAGAAATACACATAGGGTATAGGTAGAAAGTCTTATGCTTGCCGGGTACCATGGCAGGAAGTCACAGGAACAAGAACTAGAAGACTATGAAAGTGGAAGCTACTATGCATACTTGTAATTTGGCTAGGAGTGATATAGAAGTCACATAGTAGATGTAATAGATGGTCTTAAAAGTGTTGCTGCTAATCTTATAGGGTGTGCAAAAAATAATGAAATGCTGAAAGAATGTCATCATAATCAAATGCATGTTTTCTTGAGATGTGTTTATGAACAGAGGTGAAAAGAAACACTGATGTAGACTACAAGTAACAGGAAAATGCATTTGTTGTTAACACAAGTTGCAATCTGTTAAAAATCGTGGTTATTGGCATAATACTCTTACATTCACTGGTTACAATGACGTAGAGTAAGCAGAAATGCAGAGGGATGGAACTTGATTTTCTATAAGCGCCAGTAAGAGACTGAATGCTAAATAAACCATCACTTTTGAAAGGGGTCATTTTAAGTGAATAAGGAAAAAGTAGGTAGTATCAATAAAAGGTGCAATAGCTATTGTCTGCAGCAGACTGAGCTGATAATAACAGAACTGAGAGGAGATGAAAGAAAGTGTTAATATTCCACATCAAGTTACCAGACAAAGGTATACGTTATACTTACAAAGCAACTGTATCAGTTCAAGTACAATACATATTACATATGAAAAGAGTAACAGAATTAACCTTTTTACCTTACAGACTCTTGTCCTATGAGATTTTGAAAATGAAATGTAATGTATAATCCATATTAGGATAATATGCTGCTATAGAGAAACTAAAGTTGGCACATTAGTATGTGAGACACAGGTTAAGCTGGTAGATGACATATGAGAGGATGAAAAATTCAGTAGGTTGCCCTTTTGAATAACTACATGACCATTAGTCATTTTAAGGGAGAACATAAAAAACTTTCTTCTGAATACACTTGATGAGATTTACAAGGTTTTTGAGGAAGACAAAAAGAAAAAGAAATGAAAATAAGACACTGACGTATTGATGTTTATTTATTTATGTATGTATTCTTTTTAGTGCTTTTTCAAAGTTATTTTTAAAATAAACTGAAGCTTGTCCTGGCTCAACTACCCTATAAGCCTCCCAAATGAGCATATTACAAGTTTGCAAAGGCATAACCTCCAGAACTGAGAAAATAATCTGGCTATATGATAAGTCCATGATGCCACAATAAATACATTACTGTTTTATCAGGAGACAATCTATGACATAAGAACATGTGACAATTGCAATTGCCCAGTATGGAGTCACCCCACAGTCTATTCTTCTTCTTCCCTTTGTATTCTGTTATCACGAGAAATATTAATCTGCCAGTGAACAACATACTGGAGATGGAAGCTATTCTACTTAGGTATTTGCCAGGGCATTTTTGCAAAGTCCGAGATATCTGTGTTCACTCTTTATTCTGTAAGACTGGTGGTATAAAGGGCATACATTGTTTCATTGTAATGGTTTACTGCAGCATTAGAAATCTTCAATAAGTCTGTTATCAGTGAAAAGATGCGTTGTGGAAAATATTATGTCAGATTATATAGTAAACACTGAATTTTCTTTGTAATAATCTTGGATTTGACCCATCAAAATATAAGACAGCACATAGCACACAACTTTGAAAAAGGCTGATATATGAAGGAATAACTCAGCATTGTCTGCAGTCTGTGTAGGAGTAAAGTTGCCATGAATGATTTTATTATTTTGTGTGGAAGGGAGAAAGATACCATATTTCCTTGATGATGGAGATAGCCAGAGTTTGAAAGCGTTGAAGTGTTGGTTGAACTGCAAGTTGAAAGCATTGAAGATGAGTGTTTAGAATGACGCAACTGACCATATGAAGATAAGTACAAATTTCCATTACTTTCATATAAGCAAATACCGGAGACAGGCATTTGGTGAACAGTCTGAACACAGTAGAAATTCTAGGTGATGAGGAAGTATAATTTAATGGGAACCCATCACAAAAGAAACTCTGAAACTGCTTATAAGCTTTGTGTATGGGAATGTACTGGGGGCATCTTATGTCTCCTTTGTTATCATAAATCTGTCCCTCTTCAAAGGAAAAATGGTGTTTGTGTTCAACATACTGGACTTCAAGTCTTAACTGCCTGTTGCTTTTACTATTACCAAGAACCTGAAATAATCGGCACTGCTTTCGTCTACCGAAGTTACTGGCCACAGTACGTGTCTCTCCAGTAGCTCTCAGAAGAAAGGTGCTGGCAAAGGAATCTGATGTCTTGGAGTAGTTCTTTATTGATCCCGTAACAAGAGTTGCACAGAATTCTAGATGTGCATCACTAACACTAATTCTATAACCACTTTTCAGCCAGTAGCTGAAATCACTGTCCTGCAACATGGGTTAGTCTTCCTCACAGTGGTTGTAGTGAGAGGGGTAAGCTAGAACAGGTGATGGGAGAGACAGCCAGTGCTTACTTCCAAGAGACGTATTGTACTGGGTGGCTTCCTGCTTATGCTACTGCTGCTAGACGTTTGTTTTAGATATCTCACGTTTTGATTGTTATAGTATTGTCCTTTTAAATTGTAATGTCTTTGTATTCTTTATCAGTAGAATTATCATCCAAACATTGGCTTCTAACATCATCAGAAAAAGGTTGTGTTCTGAGAAACGCATGCCACAGTAAGTATCAGAATGATCAGCCTTAAAGTTTGCAACCACGGTATGTTTATCTGCCATATCAGTTGTTTTCCTAGCTAGTAGATTACTTCTCACTAAAAAAACATCAGTCATACCTAAAGTCAAGTCATTGATTTGTTTCAAAAATTGTCACTTGAAATGTACCATGAGAATCCCTAAATGTAAGTCCTTTTGTGCCATGGTTTACTTGGCAATGGTGATGGTGAATTAGGTCCAGAGGACAAAGAAACACATAAACAGGCTCCAGCATCTCTGTGTACCTCTACTAAAAGATTAACATTAAAATACTAGCAAGTCTGTCTCATTTTAATAGATTTATATGTTGATAGGTTGATAGGTTCATAGGAGGTTACTAGGCTAGCGGCTCTAGAGACTTTACAGGCCTAGCTATGTTAATCCCAAGTATATCCATTTGTTCTTTTTGAGTAGTTCACAAGACAAATTTATGAACAGAGTGGGTCTGTGATCAACACTGGCTACCCCTGTCCATGAGGGACATGGGTGCACCCAAGGGGTGAATTTGCGGTCTCCGATCCAATTTTCTAGGTTGCGTTTGAATAGGGTAAGAGAGGAGCTCTGTTTTACACGAATAACAAGTCTGTTCCAGAAAAGTGGCAGTCTCTGGGAGACATAGCTTTCTCTCTAGAATGTTCTGTTAATAAAAAAAGCTAGGTTGAGATCCATAGAGCAAGTGACTCTTGTGCCATTTGACTTGCGGGTGTTTATCATTTCCAATACAGCAGGGTTGGAGATTGCCCTATAGGCCAGGCACAAGTCACCTCTCAGCAGCCTATAAGATACAGAGTAAAGCAACAGGGCTTTCAGCCTGTCCATGTAGGTCATGGTTTGGAGTCCTCTACTTTCTTAGTGAGAAGCCTCTGAGGTCTCTCCGGCTGCTGCAGGTGTCTGGTGAGGTACATGCAAAAGGGTGCATTATACTCTATTAGTTGTCTGATGAGGGTAGAGTACAGTGGAGTTACAACATCTCTTGACTTGGATGCTATGCCCTTGCTTATGATGTGCACTACATAGAAGGCATTCCTTACTATTGTGGAAACATGGTGGTCAAAGTTCAGATTGCTATCAACCTGTGTTCCCAAGTCTCACACCACTGGACTGGAACTCAGGCAGAGTGCTGTCAATATTATAATTTGTAGGGAATTCCATTTTCCAAAGGGAATAATAATACATGTTTTAGCATTTAGTTTTAGACCATAGCTTTGGAACCAATAATTTGTTTGTGTTAGCCCTTCTTGTAATATTTTAACATCATTGGGGGACTCAGTGATTACTCCCAGTTTGCAGTAATCAGCTAAATTGGTAAGCCGAAGGTAATCTACTTTGGCCTGGATGTCTGAGAAATAGATGCCAAACAGTAAGCAGGCCCAGCACAGACCCCTGTTGTACTCCATAGGTGATGAGTTTACTGGTGGAGGTGGAGTCACCAATTTTGCCAATGTGTGTTCTATCAGTGAGCCAAATAGCTACTCATCTAGTAATGTAAGGGTTAATCTCTATCTAGTAGAGTTTCTCAACTATGCCAGAGTGAGGAATTATATCAAAAGCATTGGCAAGGTCAAGATAGGCTGTGTACACTGTCTTATCTTTGTCCATGTCTTTGATGATATTCTCAAAGAAGTCTACCAGGTTTAATAAGCTTGATCTATGCTTAACAAAGACAAATGAGGTTGTTTATGTCCTTGTTGATAAGGTCCATGATAACTCTTTCCATAGCCTTGCAGATGAGTCTGGTTAGACTTATTAGTCTGTAGTTCCCAGGGTCAGCTGATGGCCTCCCTTTGTGCAGGGGGATTACTGTTGCTGTTCTCCATTCTGCAGGAACATAGCCAATTCTGAAGCTATGATTAAATAGGACACCATATTGGTCTGCTAGGTCTTGTTTTAGATTTTTAGTAAACAACCTGGAATATTATAGTGTCCCACTGAGGCTGTATTTTTGGCCTTAGTGAGTGCTGAGATGACCTTTCCTCTAGAGATGCTAGGCAGAGGACTGGTGTCAGGTATGCTTTGAGATATAGTTGGTGGGGATAGGTGGGGTGAAGTTTACACTGAATCTGTCAGGTAGCAGGTTGGCAATATCTTCCAGTGCAGTGTGAGTGATCCCATCTACAACCAGTTCAGCACATAGCTGGGCAATCCCTTTTAGACTTCAGACGTAGTTAAAGAATGCCTTATGATTATCCTTGGCCAAGGATGCAATTTTAGTTTCATAATTTGCTTTAGAAGACTTTACAAGATTTCTGATTTTCTTGTTTAGGCTTAGGAGGGAACTCTTCCTCTGCAGAGTGATATCCTTCTTGCTTTTGGACAGCAGTTTCTTCCTCTTATTATATGATCTGTTTATACTTGAAGTCCATCACAGTGGCTTGTTTTTATGGGAAGACCTGTGTTTTGACTCGGTCAGGTAGAGCAGAGTTTATGCATTCACTTAAATGTCAGTACAGGGCATTTGCATACACTTCTGCATAGTGATCATTGATGTCTGGGATTGCGGGTGGTATGAAGCTTTATATACAATCACTTAGTACTCTGTAGTTAACTTTGGTAAAAATTTTATAAGTTTTGTTCCTGTGAGGGTGTCAGTTCCAGTAGTTACTTCAAACAAGATTGACTTGTGGTCTGACCTATCCAGGGAGGGCATTACACATGGGGAAGTATAGTGACACCCATGTTGTTGAGTCCTATGCCCAGAACGTTAGCACCCCTAGTGGGAGTGCAAACTATCCGTTTCAGAGCATTTGCTCACATATGTCCCCAGTCTGTGGAAGGATAGTTGAAATCTCCCATGACTAAGTTGCTGGCTGTATGGTGAGGGATTTCAGTAAATCGAGGTAGGTAGTGTGCTTATCCTGGTTCAGGGTGGGGGCTCTATTGCTAGCAATGATGTGGTAGGGTACTTTCCCAATAATTAACTGGACATTTGGCATGTACCTCACTACACATATGCAACAGCTGGAAAGGCCACAAAAGTGCCTCACGAAGAGGATCCTAGGCCTTAAACACATGTCCTACAAGGACAGACTCAAAAAAACACCAGTTATTCTCTGTCTCATATCATCTACTAAGAGGCGATCACTGCTTGACTTACAAAGCCATGTCTGACCCAGCTCTGTTAGAAATACTACATCTAAATAAATCCCAATCCCTTCGCACCACACACTCCAGAGACCTCAACCTCATTATCACAATCAGCAGAACATACTGGAGGGACATGTTTATAACCCAGAGACAGCCCGTGCTCTGGTATAGACTTCCCATACATGTGAAGCAAAGCACCTCACTGACCCTCTTCAAGAGAAATCTTGATGAGTGGATGGGAAATAGAATGTCCACCCCGGGGATCACTCCAGTGGCTCTACTTGATAGAGACAATAGAAAGTCCACCCCGGAGATCACTCCAGTGGCTCTACTTGATAGAGGCACTGGGAACTAACGTCAGGCGGCATGATGCCAGGCCACTTCTATGGGTTAGGCATGTAAAGGCTCTAGGGCCATTAGCCTAGTACACACCTATGAACCTATGGAGTAGTTAGAGAGAGTCATGCTGTTTGAGAAGTCTCAAAGTGTATTTCATTTTAATGAAGATGGATATACCTCCAACTTTTGTTTCCTCACTCTCATTTTGAGGTCTAAATGTGTGGAAGGCATTGTAGCCTTGCACAGCTGGGGTGGTCTCAGTGGCCTTGAACCATATCTTGGTAACTGCACAGACATCAGTGTCCTCCAAGATGAGGAGTCCTTCCAGGGAGTGCAGTTTGGTGTTTAAGCTCCTAGTATTAAACAGCATGAACCTGAGTTTGTCTCAATTTGATTTGTTACATTGGAAAATTTGTTGTTTTGACATTGCATATAAAAGGCACTATGGGGGAAGCAAGGGCCTTTGCCAGTATCCAAAAGCCTAGGGGGGACAGGTGTAGACCATCTTTAACAAAGCAACAAAGTCTGTCTATCATACCCTCCCAGGCTGACAGATACTGGATCCACCTTGACTGACACCAGAAGCTGAGCCAATTATTGAAGTCAATCGTTTTTTGTTTATATTGTGGCATCATCCTGGGAGAGGGTATGATACTGCTCAGGGCTAAGGACATACCTGTCTGGGACACATAATCAGTGAGTTCCAGCATGTCTGTCTTCATATACTCCAGAGAGGTATGTCTCAAGTCATTCATCCAACATGGACTATGACAGAGTCATAACGATATTTGTTGAATGACTTGAGTGCATGTGTGATTTGTCAGATCCTGTCACCTGATAGGCAGCTGACCATGACCTTCTCCTTGTCCAGTCTGAGGAGGAGGACATCTGTGTGTCTCACTATAGAGTCATCTATGACCAAGACATTTGATGTGTTTTACCTTAGGGGCTTATTTGTTGATACATGGGTGTGTGTGTGTTGATATATGTAGTGGCTTCTTTTGGCTTAGTGGTGATTGTGGGTGGTGTGCATTTGGGAGGTCTCTGCTCTTTTGGTAGGCTTTTACTGAGTACCTCCACATATGTGAGTTTATGTATCATGACCTTATTCTGTCTGATAGGTGAGGTTTGCATGAAAGGTGAGGCATGTGTGCTGACAGCCTGTTTGATCTGTAGTTTGTTTTTATGTGAGAGAATTGACTCCAATTCCACAGTGAATTTACATCTCTCACATGAGGTGTTAGTGTGCTTTATGAGTAAATGGTTGCCAGTATACATGAATCAATTGCTACATTGCCTCAAGATGCCCATATAAATCAATTTGGCAGGAGAAATGATGGGAAACTGCCCATCCAGTGTGACAGGATTTTTCTGGCTGTGGTATATGGGAAGGAAGTTGGCTAGCTGGACTTAGTCGCAAACAGTAAAAATAAAGCAGTAATTCAGTTTAATACAGTTAACAAAGTGCAGTGCTGACTTAAAATATACTTATTTTTCAGTTTTTATTTCAGTTGATGTTTTGGATTTCAATGTAGATGCACTCCAGACCTCTGGCTAAAGTTGCAAATTTTGAGCAGCTCCAGTAAACTGAGAGAAACCTGTGCAAATGCAAGGCTTATATACAGGCAAATGTAAACAGTCTTAACACAGCTACCAATAGGAAAGCCCCAAACTGAGCCTCTCTCCAACAATCCCCAACTCAGGTAGGTCCTGAGCTACATACTTCTGCAGCAAAGGTGGTGTGAGGACCTCTAACTGTAAGACAGCTGGTTTAAGATCACAGTAACACCAAACAGTCTAGATTCAACAGGTCATATTCTAGCCTAAGCTATAAAAGGCAATGAAACACGATTTCAAAGTGCAGAGTAAACAACAGTCACAAACAGCAAAGATGAAACAGCAATTCAATTAAATACAGTTAACAAAGTGCAGTGCTGACTTAAAATATACTTATTTTTCAGTTCTGTTAGTGGATATCTTGGATTTCATTGCAGATGCAGTATAGACATCTGGCTAAAGTTGCCAAATGTTGAGCAGCTCCTGTAAACTGAGCACACATCTGCGCAAATGCAAGGCTTATATACAGGCAAATTTAAATATTTTAACACAACAACCAATGGGAAGGCCCCAAAATGAGTCTTTTTTTCAGCAATCCCCAACTCAGATGGGTCCTGAGCTACACACTTCTGCCACAAGGGTGCATTGAGGCTCTCTTATTGTAAAATGCTGGTTTAAGAGCACAGTGATACCAAACAGTCTAGATTCAACAGTTCTGAATCTAGCCTATGCTATGTAAGGCAATGAAACACAATTTCTAGATGGGAAGGAGTAAGAGAGAGTCACTTAAAAGTCAAAGTGAAAGTGCTTAGTAGTATATTAGATGACCTGCAGTGGTACCACCCTCTGTACAAACTGACATATGTTTGAGCAGCTGTGAAGAGTGGGAGGGTATGGAGAGCGTTTCCTACAGAGGATCTTAAACTGGAGAGATCGACTTATATGCAAGCATAGAGAACTACATTTGCACAGGCACTTATACCAGCAGGATGAAAGCCAATCAGATAAAAACACAATAAGCTAACAACCAGTAGTTCCCACCTTGGATGGGTTGAATTTAGCTCTCTGCTCCCACCAGAGTGCAAAAGAACCCTTTTAATGTGAAACAAACTGGCTTTGATCTCAAGTGTAATAACAATTGCTTTAGAACAGAAGTAAGAATTCCTGCAATATCAGGAATCCTTTGAAATAAGTTAAATAACCATGAAAAATGTTCCCAATATGCAAAAACTTTGCAAAACTTAGAAATCTTTTGGCAGACTCAGGAGAACTTTGGCAAACTCAGAAACAGCTTTTGCAGTAACAGGTCTGTTTCATTTTAACACTGTCTAATGGAAGATGTCACTCTAGCATTTTATAACACAAACTTTCTGAATATATTCTACTGATATCACATATCAGGCATCTTACAAAAGTTGTGAAAAAAAAGCTGAAATCCATGTTTCTGTTTGCACAAATCACTGCCTAATTGATTCATACTATATTAAAGTTTTCATTCTCCAATCCTCAGATAGAAACTGGCATGATAGTCAAATAAATTTGTGCATAAAACACTTCCATGCACAAATAAAAATGACAATCTGGTATAAAAAAGAAACATTTTCAACCAGAAGAACTGGAACTGGCTTAAATACATTTTCTTAACAATGGGACTGAATAAGAGCAAATCAGTCCACGCGAGGATAAATGTTTATCATAGAAGATTAGAGTATTTCAGTATGTCATACCATACTTTTACTAAAGGAAATTACAGGTAGGTTACTTGACCATCAGAGACAATTTAATACCAGCTCAGGATATATCTTGTTAAGTTATCCACTGTAGGCATAGTGCTGGTAGCAGCCTTGTTTCAGCATCTGTATCAATCAAAAGGATGAAGAAGAAATGTTGCAAAGCCTGTTTGAATCTGTTTCTGAAGGTAGAAGCATAGATAATTAAGTTGAACCCATTTTGTTGAGTCTTGTGCTATCGAAAGAGTTATAGCGGGGATGGTATTAGACTTGACCCACCTTGCAGCACCCATGTTACTGCTCGTTTGCATGCCTTGCTTATACAGCTTTTGATATTTTGTATGCATCATGCTGTGGTTTGATTGTGTGGATCTTGATGAAAATAAATTTACTGATATATGTAATATATTCTCCAGGCTTCTGGTCAGACTACCGTTTCAGTGCTGCGAGGAAAAGGGTATCACACCACAGAAGGAATTGAGTGGAAAGCTGCTAAATAATAAGTAAGACGGAAAAGGGAAAGGGTGCAGCCAGAGATTAGAGCATATGACGTCACTATACAGCTGTAGACATGGACCGGGGTGGTGTACAATGTGAGTACACAGCGTCATGTCAACGAGATGCAAAGCATCCATCTTGAAAAGTAAGGCCAGAAGTCACAGACAGCAGACTGTAAAAACTGACCACTACCTGGATTTTTGAAAGTATTTTTGATAAAGAAGGTTGTGGAAACAAAGATAGAGAACTGGAATGGGTGGAGGAAAGTAAACTCGTAGAGGTCCAAAAGACAGCATGGGATAGGTGGAGAAAGGTTGAGGAAGAAGGTAAGGATGAAGTGGGAGAAGAATATCAAGTGTACTTTAGACTATACAAGTTTATTGCTTCCATCTGCTATCATGCTAATGTCATTAAAATAATGTTAAGACATCAGAATATTAAATGCAAAGCTCAAGAAGAGAAACACACACACACACACACACACACACACACACACACACACACACACACACACACACACACACACACACACACACACACATAACAAACATAACTCATGTTAAGTTGTATACCAAGGCAGTTTACAGCTTCCTCCATTTTAAAGTCCTGTATCAATTCCTTTCATTCCTTTCAGGCTACCTGATGCCTATCTCTAAATTTAGCACTCATATGCAGTTCTATTTTACAACATTTTAGCACAAGAAATAAGGACAAAATCTAAAATAAAGTGGGGCAAAGGTCCAAACATATGGATGGATTTTAAATATTGCTCATAAACTTAGTAAATTGCCCGAATGCAGGATTTGTGTTAGCATGCATTTCCTGAAGGATATGAAGTCTGAACTTCAAATGTATGCCGTTTGGAGCTTTTCTCCCCGGGCCTCTACTGAAAATGGATCTTATTCCAGTTAGACTAGCCCGGTTAACAAATGTAAAATAAATAAATAAATAAATTTAGTAACTGAAATCCTAGTGATTTCACAGAAAATCACAAGATTTATGAGGAACAGACCAAAAATCTGAGGCAAAAATCTGGATGGTCTGCAAAAATTTGGACAGCTGAAAGGTATGCGTGGTCCCAGTGGAGCAGATAAGGTTATTTCTCTATTTGTGCATCTCTATTGCCACAGTTACCTAATTCATGAAGAACCCCCGCCAATGCTGCTGCCAATGTATAACACAAGAGTCACGTCCATGATTAATAAGTAGAGTCTAGGAAGCACATCAGGGCTCAAGACAAGTATAAGTGATGAGTGCACATGCTTGTAAAGGATTATAAAAAAAAGAAATGAGCATTCTGCAGCTTAGGAAAGCATTGTCCTACAGATCTGCCTGTTTTCTTCTACTTATTTGTACATGAACATCAGGAAATATCATCAAATATAACTTCCCCTACTATCACTAGGGAACAGGTCCTTAATGCTCTCTCTAAGACCAAGAACACTGCATCAATGGGCCCAGACAATATCCCAGGATGCCTTCTAAATAGCATGGAACATGACCTGTCAGAGCCTCTGGAATTAGTTTTTAAATGTAGCCTCCAAATAGGCTTCATTCCTCATAAATGCATGAAGGCTACAGTCATCCCTCTGCACAAAAGTGGGCCATCTGCAGACCCTGGAAACTACAGACCCATAAGTCTCACTAGTCTTATATGTAAAGCAATAGAAAGCGTTATCATGGAGATGATCAATAGAGATATAGCAAACCTCCAGAGACTTGACAAAACCCAGTCTGGTTTTATCAAGGGCAGATTATGACTACTCAGCCTGGTGGACTTCTTTGAGAAGGTCAGCAAAGCAATGGATGCAGGCAAAATTATTCACACAGCCTACCTTGACCTGACCAAGGCATTTGACACAATACCCCACTTAGGCATCATTGACAAACTCAAGAGGTTAGGTACAAACCCGTATGTCACCCGGTGGATATCTAAATGGCTCACAGCACCCAGGAAGTTAGAAATGGGGAATCCACCTCTACAAAGATGACAGTCCCAAGTGGAGTCCCTCAGGGATCAGTCCATTGACCACTACTTTTTGGCATTTACTTCTCAGAAGTCAAGGCCAATGTCAGTGGTCTCTGTCTTACAAAATTTGCAGATGATTGCAAATTAGGAGCTGTCATTGAATCTCACACTGACCCAAATGATCTCCAGAAGGGGCTGACACAGACAAACATCTGGTGTCAGAGCAGTGGAGTAAAACTAAATGTCAAGAAATACATAATAGTATCCTTTGTGAAGTCATCCATCCCTGGTAACTATCATATTGACAACACTCCCCTTAGAGTTGGCTCATTACTCAGGGACATAGGGACACACATCAATAGTAATCTAGCCTTTCACAATCATGTGTCTACAGTGATGAGGAAATCATTCTATGTTGCTCAACTTATAAACAAAGGCATGGCATCTAAGTCCAAGGAAGTCATTGTTCCACTGTATTCGGCATTTATCAGACCTGTCATTGAGTACAATGCCCCCTTTGGTATGTACCTAACCAGGCATATCCAACAACTGGAACATCCATAGAAGTTCTTCACTAAAAGAATACAGGGTTTAAGTAAAATGTCCTATGCATACTGCCTCAAGCCCCAATCACTGTGTTCTGTCTCCTACAGGCTTTTGAGGAAAGATCTATGCCTGGCATACAGGGCATTGTCAGACCCCACTCTGATGGACCTCCTACATATCCACAAAACAAACAACACCAGAATTACCATTCTAAAGACTTAAACCTTGCCTGTGATATAAATAGGATCTGCTGAAGAGATAGGTATGTATCCCAGAGACTACCCCATCTATGGAACAGGCTCCCTATCTATGTGAATCAGAGTTCCTCCCTAACCCAATTCAAGTGCAACTTGGTCAACTGGATGGGAAACCAGAAATCCATCCCTGGTTTGGCACATATGTCTCTAATGGACACAGGTAACTTGTAAATGGTTCATCTCCCAGATCCATGCTTACACTTATCAAGGGTATCAGAACTTGTCAGAGATTTGGAATGCATGGCTAGGCTTAAAAGACCCTTGTGGTTGTTAGCCTAGTAAACACCTATGAACCTATGAAAAAAAAATATTCCAAGTCTACCATTTTATAAATGCCAACTCTGTGAGTGGTATCTCATTAATTGCAGCTGCCATTCACAAGGCCCAGAGTGCGCTGTTGTGTTTTTATCTTTTACAGCAGTTAAGAGCCATGGAGTAAGTTTCTCTCTCTCTCTCTCTCTCTCTATATATATATATATATATATATCGGGTTCTACCTGACTTCGTCGACAGCGCAGAAGACCGACAGCGGAATTCGGAGCTCCAGAAGATCGAAAACGAAGAAGACCGACGCGAATCGCGAGTGGCAGAACATCGACAATGCAGAAGACCGACACGACGGATGACAACACCAACGCCGAGGATGCCGACATGGGGAAAGGCTGTGTGAGTATGCGGTAGTGACGGACGTTAGGGTGCGAGGCAGGTAAGTGTGGAGATTGACGGTCTGTGGGGATAGGGGTGGGTTAAGTGAGTTAGGGTTAGGGAGCGATAGGGTGGGTTAAGTGAGTTAGGGTTAGGGAGCGATAGGGGTGGGTTAAGTGAGTTAGGGTTAGGGAGCGATAGGGGTGGGTTAAGTGAGTTAGGGTTAGCGGGCGATAGGGGCGGGTTAAGTGAGTTAGGGTTAGGGAGCGGGTAGGTAAGTGTGCGATAGTGACGGACCTTAGGGTTAGGGTAAGGTTTAGTGTGGGCTTGTAAGGATTTTGGTGTGCTTGTGTTGTGTGTGTGGTTTGTGGAATGGGGATGTGTTTTGTTTTTAATAATTGTTATTGTGGTGTGTGCAGTGTATGGGGTTTCGTGTTTGTGTACCGTCGGTTATTTCGTTGTCGGTTATGTGTGGTTTCGTGTTTATGGACTGTCGAATATGTGGTGTCGGTGATGTGGTTGTCGGTGTTGTGTGGTTTCGGCTATGTCAGGTAGAACCATATATCGATATGTGTGTGTGTGTGTGTGTGTGTGTGTGTGTGTGTGTGTGTATATATATATATATATATATATATATATACACACATATACATATATATGGATCCTTGTCAGATTGTCAAAATTGCCACAACATTGAGCCATTAATATAAACAGGCATAACATTGAATCAAAAATAAAATTGCAAAGCCATCTGTTTCTTTTTTTTACCCCCATATACCCCACATCCCCCATAAATTATATATAGCAACTCCAAGATTGCACAACAGTGGGGATATGGCCAGCTCCCTTTTCCCCACCATTCAGTAATCTCAACTAATGCAGTTCTCATTCAATTCTCTACAAGCTCCATAGATTATATTAATGTAATGTGTAGCTGTACATTGCAAGCATTCACACTGCAACCAGTTAGTGTTCCACCATAATTCAATTTATTCTATCTTATTAGCTTTGTTTCATAGATGGTATGCTCTTTTTACATGTGCATTACACAGGCAGAACTCCACAGGTATCGTAGTGAAATAAAGGATAAGAAGTATTAGAAAGAAACACTGAAATCAGAAAGAAAAAAAAGCACTGTTAGCACAAAAGTAGATCAGATATATACCAGAATATCAAGTCATTGTTAAAAATATAAAAGATGACATCATTTTCAGGCCCTCTGGCAATATAATAAAGCATCCACCTAAGCTTCCAGGATTGTCAGCAACTTGTGTTCTCTTCTATGGAGTAGACTGATATTGGTCACTGGTTTGTCTTGCATTCACTTCTTGGAGGAATCAGAAGAAATCATGTGATAATGTATCCTGGTGAAGGGAGGTAGATAAGATCTGTGGTCTGTTTTACTGTCTTAGCTAGGAGACTGCTAGCACCACATGAAAATAATAAAATATAATTTTTGATCATTTGATAGTGCACATGGAAAATAAGGGCATGCACCCCCCCCCCTTTAGTCACTATTTATCTGCCAGTTGGTTTAGAGGATTAAGGAGCTGTTAGTAAGCTGTTTCCTGTGGTCCTGTGCTGCAAGGTTTGAATCCCTTGGCTTCCATTGATAGATATAGATATAGATATAGATACACACACACACACACACATACATAAAGTAGAGCCCGCTCTGGTCAATTGCTATACACACACACACACACACACACATATATATATATATATATATATATATATATATATATATATATATATCCACACACGCATTCACTTTTTTTGTTAATTTTCAGAATGAATTAATAGGGTTTTAGGAACAGGTAAGGAATGTTCAGTTAATAATAAACTAAAGAATTCAACTCTTGCCTCCCTGGTAAAGGTAAAGCAGGGATAGTTATTTAACATGACCCGTTCTTCATTTTTAGGGGAGTAGAAGACCATATCACTTGTTACCCATTAGGGGAGTAGAAGACCATATCACTTGTTACCCATTATCCGTCTAGGTATTTATCTTGCTGTCGTTTCATTTGTGCACATTCTAAAGCAGATATCCAGCTTTCACTGTTGAATGGTAGACAGTCTACACAGCACACCTCCTAATGCAGTATCTTTGCTTTCCACTTCTAAGAAACTGATCTTTAACACCAGCAAGGTGAAGGCCTATGGAGTCATGGATGCTATACATCACCTTGATGAAAACAGCAGCATTAAGTGTATTTTAAGCGTTTCCTTTATTATTTGCTGACAGCCGTCTCTGGCTTGCTGTTTTAGCAGTAAGATGTGAGATGGCTTTACCTGCACTATTCCTGATTCTTTATTCAACACTACTATTTTACAAATTCTATTAAAACTAGCTTGCTGTTTTAGCAGTAAGATGTGAGATGGCTTTACCTGCACTATTCCTGATTCTTTATTCAACACTACTATTTTACAAATTCTATTAAAACAGAAGACGATTTCAAGATGAGTCATAATGAAAGCTTTCCTTCCAGCAAATGGTAAGTGACGTAACGGTATGGAATGGTTCTGTAGTGACACTCCTTCTTATTAGCTTATTAGTACCAGAAATCATAAATTGTCTTTTACAATTGACTTGAAACTAATTCCTCATACCTATCAGTTGTAGTGCCTGCACACTGTCCATCTCTACCAGTATTCTTTTGTTTTTCATAATTATTCTTTCCCATCACCTAAGCCCTTAAACCAAGATCACATCATCTGTTTGCTCTCCTGTTCTCTCCTCTCCTGTCCACATACTTCTTCCACTTCACTTACAGACTGATAAACGTTTAGCATGCTTATGCTGCATAATCACCCTCCGATCCCTCACAGTTGACCTAGTTTTATTGCTTCTAAGTGCTCATTATGTAAAACTAAATCACCGATGCCCTGTATATCTGTATAAAATAGAAACATCCTGTGAAATGTTTGAAATGGTTTTCTGTGTATTGTAACAAACTGTAATGTGAACTAAAATTTTGCACTCTGAGAAGATTACTTCTTTCCTGGAATGGATAGTTCTCTAAATATTTGTATTTTTTCACATAGGATTTACAAGTCAAATTTATTTTAATGAAATAATTTTTACTTAGAGTTCTTCTTCTCAAAAAGTGTAGCCAGATTTCATTACAAATTTTTGGCATTGCATCCAAGCTGCTACTTTATTTTCCAATCTACCAGCTTGCCTAGGTCATTCTGCATGCATTTCTTGTTAACAGCATCTGCATGTGTCCTGTGATCTGCAGAATGTCTTGACTTGCACACTAATGAAGTCATCTGTGTGCTTAGTAAGAATATATTGGGGGAAGCAGGGTAAATACGGAGTGCTGCAGTAACCAAATGAAATATTCCCTAGAAAGTGATATTCCCACCAAACACTATTCTCAGTTTGTTGCCACTCTATTAACTCTCAAACTTTCCTACCAGATTTATACTTGCCTCCATTACCAACAGTTTTGATTCTGTTATCCATGCCCAGAAAAGTCCACTAATCCACTGGCATTCTGGGACAACATGCAGTCATTCTTTTTTCACTTTCTTGTCAGTCTCTGCAGAACTGCGTTTGGGCTAACAGCACTATAGCTTCTTGGCTGTGTGCCTCTGTTTGATCCATCTCCTGTTTCTCTCTCAAACTAGCTCAGAGAATAGCCTCATCCAAGCAGTCATATACACAAATACAGACACACACACACACACACACACACACACACACACACACACACACACACACACACACACACACACACACACACACACACACACACACACACACACACACACACACACACACACACACACACACACACACACACACACACACACACACACACACACACACACACACACACACACACACACACACACACACACACACACACACACACACACACACACACACATACACACACACACACACACACACACACACACACACACACACACACACACACACACACACACACACACACACACACACACACACAAACACACACACACACTTATGTAGGTACAATGTGGCTTGTTAAACAGTGATCTCAGAGGCCCTTCTGACACATCTGTTACCTGTTTCAAAATATTTTAAATAATCTGCATCATCCATGGTCAATTCTTCTCTTTCTTGTTCTCTCCCCATACCTTTCATTCCCATTGCTTTTCCTTTTTATTGAGAAAATGCAATCCATCCAAAACATAATGAGTGCAGACTTAATCCTGCTACATTTTGTGGTATGGATTCTGCAACATCCATTCTTCTGCAGGCTCTCATACAGGACCCAGGAAGTTAGGATAGGAGAGACCACCTCCAAAAAAGAAGCCGGTTACTAGAGGAGTCTCTCAGGGCTCTGTGCTGGCCCATTCCTTTTTGGCATTTACTTCAGAAGTCAAAGCCAGTGTCAGAGGCCTCCAGGTGACCACGTCTGCAAATGACTGTAAACTAAGGGTAGTGATAGAATCCCTCCAAACCTCTCAATCTCTTAGTGCAGGAAATGTGGACAAAGCCTAAACTAAAGGGGGGGACAGATGCCCAAAAATTGGGGCATATTTTAAATATTGCTCCTATTAACTTAGAAGTTGCTATAATAACAGGTGTTTGGAGATCATGCATTTTCTGAAGGATGTAAAGTCTGAAACTCAAATTTGTGTGTTGTTATTTAGTGACTTCAGTCCTCAGTGATTTCCCAAATAAATAAATTTTACGAGATACAAACCAAAAATATAAGGCAAAAATCCTGACATTCTGCAAAAATCTGCACAGTTGAGAGGTATGAATCCCTCCAAGACATTAACATCCTACAGAATGGACTAACGCAAAAAAATGACTGGTGTTAAAGCCACAGCATAAATCTCAATGCCAAGAAATACATAACTGTACCCTTTGGGAAATCAGCTTCCCTAGAAAACTATCTCATTGATAAATCTTCCTTAAAAGTTGACCCAGATGTCAGGAATTTGGAAATCTATGTGGAGAGTTACTTGACTTTTAAACAACATATGTCCAGGAAATCATTTTATGTTGCATAACTAATAAACTAGGGCATGGCATTTATGTCCAAGGAGGTCATTGTTCCTGTGTACTTGGCCCTCATCAGACCCATCACTGAGTATGATGCCCCCTTCAGTATGCATCTGACCAGGCATGTGTAGCAACTGGAACATCCACAGAGGTTTTTCATAAAAAGAATACAGGGTGTAATCAACATGTCCTATACAGATGGCCTCAAAGCCCTATCACTATACTTTTTTCTACAGAATGGTGAGAGGTGATCTGTGCCTGACATACAAGGCATCCATGCATCCTAATTTGATGGACTTTTTGTATAGCCACAAAACCAATAGCTTCAGAACTACCCAATCTAGGGACTTGAACCTTGTGTGACATAAATTGGACATGCTGGAGGGGTAGGTATGGCTCTCAGATAATTCCCTCATCTTGAACAGACTTCCCATCCATGTGAAGCAGAGTCCAAGCATAACCTGGACCAGTTGATAAAAATTTAGAAATTTGTCACAGGTCTCTGCCTTGCACATACCCCTTAAAATAGCCTCTAAAGGTCAAAAACCTGCAAGATACATTTGGGATGTACAGCAAGGCTAATAAAAGCCATTGTGGTCATTAGCCTAGTATATACCTATCAACAGCTTTCTAGTGTGGTAATCATTACTCACTTAATGAAAAATTAGGAAAATATCAAAGTTAAGTAAGTAGGTATTCTTACAAGTAGGCAAGATGGCCTAGAGACTATGAACGTATTTAAAATTTCTGATATAGCTCAGGCAATATATTTAGTTTTGTGCGTATGTGTTTGTGTGTGTGTGTGTGTGTGTGTGTGTGTGTGTGTGTGTGTGTGTGTGTGTGTGTGTGTGTGTGTGTGTGTGTGCTATTAGTAGCATTTCATATGTTTGTAGTACTATCTCTCCTTCTCAGTCAAGTTAAGTCTTAAGCAAAATGGAAGTCTTACCTCACACTGTTTGCATCTCTGGACATGTTTATTGCTTCGGCTATTTTTTCTGTGAAAATGAGTTACAAATTCTAATGTTTGATAAGTATAGGTCAGAAAATGGTTCCATCTAATAACTGGTAACAAACAACCCAGATAAAAAGAATCAAAGTCAGTCATCCATTTCACCGTTAAATAAAGAAAACAAAAGATGAAAAAAGGAGGGAATGATAGTATCAAAAAAACTGTAATTATGCATTCTTACTTTGTGGATAAAAGAGTTAGTGTAGTTCTTTTCAAGTTTTACTTTACCAGCTGGGCATCATGAAAATTAATTTAAGCAGCTTTGGTACAGGGAATCATGTCAGTGTGATTTACTGAAGTGGAAAGAGCTATGACCTTGCCTCTGAGGAGCAGGCCTGATAACTTTACAGTGGTTATTTATCTTGCCAACGGACAAAAAGTGTGCAAAAGCTTCAAGGAGCAAATGGTTTAGGAAATAGAAAAAGTCAGAGACTAGGAAATATTTTGCACTACAAACTTCTGTGGAATATTTTATTTGCAGTGATACCAAACTAGTTAAAATATGCAAGATTATGTTGATTTTGGTGACAGTCTTTGCAACTTTACTTTAGGAAAGATTTGCTTGCAGTTAAGTTCTAAGTAATTCATTAGTCTGTAGCTTTAAGTCATGGCTACTGAAAAATTATGCCCACTAACTGATATTCTTTTTGCAGACATGGAGTTTGACAGATACCATTATGTGTCAGCGATGACTGATATGGCAGTGTATAGCTGATGCAAAGTTTTGTACAAAGCACATTTAATAACGTGTTGTGCAATGCTGGTTTTAGTTTGTTATCATACACCTACACAGAAACTTGCTCTTCAGAAAAATTCAGTGTTAACCTACATTTATCGTAAACATGTTCTAATATTGCATTCAATGTAGGCTTCCACTGGCACAGAAATATATAATCCAGCAAGGGGTGGAATGAGTTCTACAACAGCAATAGCTAAATCCTATTTTATTGGCAATGACTTAATAAATGTTCTGTAATGAGGTGAACTGGAATGTAATGAAAAGGCAATGTTCTCAATATGCTGAGATCGAAAATGCCAGCTTATGAATCCTGTTATAACAACAACAACAATAAGATTAGAGGAAGACGGCTGGCATTCCTTCCATAGAGTCCTTCAGTGTCTCCCAAGCTACCTTTATGTGTAACAATGGCAAAGGAAATATGGAAGAAGCATGTCTCCACAAAAGAAGGCATGGTGGGGTCAAGGCCTCCACTACTTTCAGCTTTTTTCCTCTTTCTTTTATTATCTTTACCCTTTTGCTGCTGTAGATTTTCTGTACTTGACATTACAATTTTATCATTTTAGCTGCTAGCACTCAGGAATTGTTGTACTAGTAAAAAGATAACATAATGAACCCTCAGTTAGTCCCAGAGAACTCCAATTGCCCTCTGCTAACAAATGTGTTTATTAATTCTGCTGAACATATCTTTCATAGCCAAATATTCAATAAGATTTTATTGTATTCATATATGTGACCCTAAACTGGCATGTCTTATGCATTCAACCCTGAGTCATGTCCCCTCACCATAATGCCTACAGTATAGTTTAGTACAGTAAGTCTAATTGTAACATTAGAAACAGCTTATCATCCACTTTAACAGAAATGATGACTGTTGACAATGATGAAGATAAGCAGTACATTTATATGCTTAGAAAAGATATGCACTAAAAGTCAAAATCAAAGAATTGATGTAGATAATGCAATGTCATAATGATAACAGCCATAACGGTTCCAGTACAGATTATCTGTGTTTAGACAAAGACGTTTCTTTTTTTAAATCTCGGTGTGTAAGAAAGAGATTAGCTGCCTTCTGATTGAAGTATCCACGAATGATAACCGGTGTGTGTTTTTTGTAATCAACCTGCAAGTTCAACACTTTCTATACATTTAACATACATTTAAATTGTTTGATATTATGTGTGCTAGTCATACTGTGGTGGGAAAATGATTTTCTTGTAAGTTCATCTGTCTACATGGCAGACATTCATGCACTTCATATAACACTTGTGTGCAGCACACTGGAAGATACAGCATATTCCGTGAAACTGCTTTGTGCCTGAGATAACTGCTTCTGGCGTTTTCACTAACATGACAGCATCAGCACTGGTTCTCTGTTCATGGGCTGCCATTAAAGCAGTTTGTTCTTATCCACTGGATGTTTATCAATAACATGTCAAAAGTATATCAGGGTCATGTAAATGTAAAATGACGTAGAGAAGGCATACATTTAGCATTTACCTGGCTGTATTATTTACAGCACAAGCAACTATAGGTTACAGCATTGCTAAAATGGATTATTTCACAACTATACTCTCTTGGGCTGCACACTGTTTAGAGACTCTCACTACTTAAAAATTTAGATGTGACCCTAAACGGGCTCAGAAATGTCAGGCCTGACTGCAAGTGTTCACGGAATGGATTACCATCTGAAAGTATGACTCTTTATATTTATAGAGAAAAACTGGATTTATTACTATGTATAAATGTAATGCAAGTCATTGATTTGACATAAAGGTAATAGAAACTGCTGAACATACCCATTAATACTTCAGTAAGAAATGCAGGTTTTGAGGAGACAATGATGAACCCTATTTAAGCATCACTGTTTGAGAAAGACAGTCAGTAAATTGTCCTATATAAATCAAGTTTGTGGGTCACATTTGGGTTGCACACCTAGGATTATAAAGGCCATAGTGGTCCATAGTAGCCTATGAGCCTATGAAAGAAGTGAAAGTACCAAGAGACCCATTTATTCAGTTTACTGTATAAAATAAATAAATAAATCACACACATAGTCAATAAAATGTAATGAAAATCCTTACTACATCTTGTAGCCTTGGATTCTCTTCTGCAAATGATGTTAGCAATTGTTTTATTTGAGTATTGTCCTTCAATTGCTAAGTTTCCAAATGTTGCATCTGTTTCTACAGAGAAAAATCTCATGAAAGGTTTTAACAATTCATGCTGGAAAAGTCTGCCAAGAATCCACATGTATTAGTAAGATAGGCAGCAAGGCTTTGTGTGTGTGTGTGTGTGTGTGTGTGTGTGTGTGTGTGTGTGTGTGTATGTGTGTGTGTGTGTGTGTGTGTGTGCTGCTGGTTGTTGTGTATGTGTGTTGTTTACACACAAAACACACACACTCACACACACACATACATAAAAAACATAAAATGTTTGTGTGTGTGTGTGTGTGTGTGTGTGTGTGTGTGTGTGTGTGTGTGTGTGTGTGTGTGTGTGTGTGTGCAAATAAAGTGTTTTGTGATCTTGGGAGTTTCACTGTTTTTCTCAAAGTTTTAGATGTTTTGGGGTCAAGTCATCAAGTGTCAGTTAAATGAGGCATAATTATTCACTGTAGACCCTGACAAGGGTCAATGCCAACATATATGCTCCCTTCAAAGAAAATTCCAGAACATTCAAATGTCAGTTTCAGTGTGGTAAAACAGGCCTGATTGTAGTTATTAGGATAATATAAAAAATACAGTGCAAGAACTTCACTGGCAATTATGATGTGAAGTAATCCAGATACTGCATATACTGTACAGACATATGATGATTCATTTGTTGAGTTAGGTTGTTTATTATGGAGGTACTACACTAACAATGCAGCAAAGCTGATCCTAATTTCTCAGACATTGAAAAGGGCCCTGTAACTCTTAGCAGCTCTACAGAGCTAGAATTTAAATGCTTGGAAAGCCATAGTGTATTTGTTATGGTTAGTTAAAAGAAAAGGCCAGTAGTACGAGATAATTTTAGTGTAGAATATTCAAAACACTGTAGAAGGAATTCATGAAAGTAACTGGTAAATTTATTGAAAGGACCAAAATAAATTCTGTTTTAATGAACTCTTTAATTTAAAATCATATAGGTACAAATACATTTTCATTTACAATTGTCAAATCAATTTTAATTTTATGTTATGTTAAAGATTAGAAATGAGCTTTTGTATGCACAAGGCTTGATGTTCAAGGGAAATAAAATCTTATGCTATCCAAATTAAGACATTTTATGTTTTAATAAATTCATGGAGCATATTGAGGAATGTGATATTTTATATTGATTGAAAATGATAGATGTTACTGAGGAACTGATTCAGAAATATAACATGTGCAATGCCTTCTGTAACCAGTATCAGTACAATGAATTAATGCAACATACAGTACAAAGGTCACTCATGGATAAATATTGGCATACATTTGTTTTGGTACAAGGATATTCATTATCTCTTGTCTGTAGCATATTACTCCATGAGAAATTATATCATGACCTTAACAATAAAGCATAGGTGGCATGTTTGGTTATACGTAAAAAACACAGACTGTAAAATCAAGTCTGATGTCCATAAAAAGCTCTCACAGACAAACCATTCAGTAAAAAATTGAAAGAGGTTCACAGTCAAGCAAGAGTTTTAAATGTGCAATGCCTTAAACCTCCTGAAGTGGAGACCTATGGGATATATGAAAATGATCCCTTAAGGATATGGTTTCTGAACTCTCATGCCTAACTTTTTAAGTTTTTATGGTTGAATTCTCAACAATAAAACTAAACCCTACAAGTCGTTAACATGCCATGTTTTGGCCTTTTTTGTATTTTTTTCGCTTCATTTGAGCAACATAAGTGGATTGTCTGGCTATTCATTAGAAACACAGAGCTGAAACAGATTTCTAAATGTACTCATAGAATTACCCGTGGCAATAACTAACTTTGTGATTGAAAGACAGAAGCACCTATTCCTCAAAACAGGGTATGTTCAGAGATTATTGAACTTAATAAATGATAACTCCATAATACCACTTATGTAATATAGTTCTACTCTCACCTGCGAAACTCTGTTGATTTACCTGTCCCAACTGCTGCCAACTATAATGGGAAAGTTAACAAGAAACTACATGTCTTTATGGTCTATCAGCAGAAGTAAGCTCTATAACAAAAAAAAAATAAGTTCTATAACAATCTTGAATGTACCCACATGAAAGACAGTATTAAAAATCATTAAAGAAAGTCACTATAAGGAAGACTATACAAAAAGCATCATTTAATTACATGAGAGACGTAAGAAATAACACATACATTTTCTGAGCAGAATCAAAGTTTTATCACCCAACTGGACCTGAATGGCATATAGAATGTACTTCACTTTTCTTCACTTTATTCTATCTCCATGCAATACAAAGGATTATAATGACGTGTCAGTGATTATAACCTTTATTATGTGCTCCCAGCAAGGATGCAAGAAATTCAACTCTCCTGCTTCATTCATGAGGAGAATTTCTTGGCATCCACAGCATGAACACACAATAAGTTGGTTGTAATCAGCAGTGATAATATTCTTTGTTTTTTATCTTCATTTAAAGAAAGAAGAATGTAGACTATATATATATATATATTAAACAATTATACACAGCAGCTGTAAGAGGCAGTTAACATTATGAGGTCTTTGCCAAGAGATTATCCATTATACAGTAATTTAACCAAAAGCTGCTGATGAAAGAGCAGTCTCTGCAAACCTTTTCATTCAGGTTTTGGTGACAGTATGTGTAGAGAACATGTATACATATATTAGAATTATTTCTGAATGTTAATTACATGACATGCAAAAAGAAAGTGAACAGAAATCATTCATTGTACAGTGACACCATATTTATGATATTGACGACAACTGAAACTGGAATGTTGGAAATAATAATTTCATTAAGAAGGTTCTGTACTGTCAGTTACTATCAAATGCATATCAGGGTGTGAAAACATTATACAATGTACTACTATCAATATATCAATATGGAATATTTGTCTTTTTCTTTTTTTTTTCTCTTGGAGGAATTGACACTTCTGGCTAACTTCCAAAATGATCTGCCACCATCAGTCTGGGGAGGGTAGCACAGACTGTTACATGTTTCAGTGACAGCCTCTGTCTGCTTGTCAGACTGTATACATAGAAATGTTGAAGTACAACCTGCATTTGTAAGAGTGAGTGTTGGAGGAAAGCATTGCAGCACTATGCATATTAAGGTACATTTCTTATTTATGAATTCTAAAACCAAATAAGACTATACATGAGAGTGGATTGCAAAATATAAAATCTTAAAAAAATTAAAACAAGCAAAAAAAACTACAAACTAAAAGGAAATTATGCAGGATGATTCTTCAATAAATCAATTTAGTGATTTTTGTCTTTAACTTCAGTAATAGGCTTATTGTGAACTGAAGTGTAACATCATCTTTCCTTTTTTTTCTTTTAACGTATGGTTGCTAGAATGATATAAATAATCATTAATGTAAACCTCCAGGAAGCTGTCACAAAGGATATACATTTTGTGCAGTCTATAATAAAAATGCAAACAATGTACCATATAAATACATGTTAATATGCAGTGAATTGAAGTCATTTCTATTTAGTCTGTTGGAAAAAGCTAATTTGGGGTTGTGAGTAGGTGATTTGGAAAGCAATTTGGAAAAACTCGAGGTGACTTGGAAGATTAAATTAAATGCCAATCATCCACCAAGACTTAATGAGAGTATTTACAACAAAAGTATTTTAATGTTGAGACCATTAGTTCAATGTGATTAGTGGCAGCTGTTTTCAACATACTATAATTGTATTGCTTCTATGGCTGCAATAGTTTATTATTTTAAGTCTATTTATTTCAAGTGCATTTGTTCTAAATGCATTTCTAAAACATTTTATGCAAGTGTTTTATATATACATATGCTTATTCATATTATACATAGTAATGTAAACATTTTTTATGAAGTGATGTCAAAATGTTATTGGCAGTCAAAGGAACATGAGCTATTGAGTTATTACTTGTTCAATTTATTTATTTATTTATTGGCATTTGTTTACTGGGAAAGTCCACCTGGCCATTTAGACCCCATTTTCAGTGGAGGCCCAGAGAGAAAAGCTCCAAGGACAAAGAACATATGACAGAAATTAACAGTATTCAACAATATGAATATTCTCTCAAAAATATACAAACATGAAAATATTAACAAACAAGTAATAGCAGAGAGACAAAAAGTGTGGAAAGTACAATTAAATGGAAAAAAAGAATTACAGGATAGATAATAAAAATTGACATATAAATGAATGCATGAAGAAAAATTGATGTTAGGTTTTAGAAGGGGAGAGTTGGGACAGGAACAATTCTGAAGAAATCTATTATTGAAGTTATAGACATAGGTGCTAAACTGATTTAATAAAAAGTTGTCCCACTTAGTCTGCTTTTTGCTTGCATTTTGCTTGCATCAAGGCCCTATCCATGTATTCTGTCTCCTACAGGTTTTTGAGGGGAGATCTATGCCTAGCATACAGGGCATTGTCAGACCCCACTCTGATGGACCTCCTGCAGCAATCTGTTCCATGGTCGAGTCAAAACTGGTCCCTCTTTCCAGGAAAAAGATACCATCAAATACCAGTCCACAAAAGTTATTTTTTTACATAAAACACAGTAAAAACACTTCTAAACACTGTTGCAGCCCTGCAATGGAAAACTAAACACAGTTTCTCCAGAGAAAATATTAATTAGTTTTCACTGCTTTTAAACTGTCAGAAAAAAAATGAGTTTTTTTGTTTAAAAGTATGTTACAGTCTTGAGACAGCCTTTTAAAATACAATGCTCCTAGCTTTAATAACTTACCTGAATAGGAAAATAATAAAGCATCAATAAATAAAAGAAAATTGAAGACATTTCCTCAAAGGGAACTTATCTGTTCAGCAAACGAAAAAAAGGAAAGCACAAGCCAACTGTTGATCCTCTAAAGCCTCACAGGTGCATACTCTTTAATGGCAGCTAATATTTGAAGGGCTTTGGGCCCAAATGTGTCTTTTTGTCAGTTAGCTTAAGCTGCTTAACACTTTGAGTGTGTTGAAGATATCTTGAAACTTTGGATGTTATACCCTTGGCAGGATGTAACCCATATAGCTAAGGCTTCTGCAGCAGCGATTAGAAAGAATACTGTCAGAGTCTAAAAGATAATGTCTGAACTGAAACTAACATCTTGAAAATGGCTCCCAAGTGGTTACATAATTAGACTAATGCTTGCTTTACATAAAAGGCTTACATGTGTGTCTCAGAATGTAGATACCATACTAATTGTTCTTTGTTTCCTCAACTAATGGTCGTAGAGTGACTATTTTTATTATGGAAATTATTTAATTTAAAATGAAAAAGAAAAGAAGATATGCTATCATCAGATGTGAAAGCCCTCCAATAACTCATCTCCTTATTCCATTTTATTGTATGTACCCTACAGTGATAGGTTAACCTTTTTCTGGTATGTTTTCTAGACTCTATTGTCTGTAATAGTCTTGAGTTCCTTTTAGGCAGACAATGGAATTTATTGCTGAGGTCTCTATTTGATAACCAGGGGTCTCGTGTAGTGTATTACAGGTTCGAATCACACATACTTCAGGATTAATAAACATATATGACCTTTCTGATCATTGCAATGGTCTTCATCCATAAGGTGAGGAATGTACCTTTTCCTCTGCAGCACATAAATCATCACTGAGAATATACTTTTTATCCTTTTGTCTACATCCTTATATAGGGCTGACTTAAAAAAAGTTTTTTAATATGTGCCTGAGTTGTTGTTTAATGAATGAAAGAACAGAACAAATTTCTCCAGGTTGAGTATATTGAGTATTGTTCTCTTTGACTGAAGTAATATTATTGGAAGTGCGAATCATTTTAACTAAACCGTCCAAAGGGTTTGAGGAAATTTCAGAACATTCTGAATATTTTGCATCTGTTTTTGATTTGAATATGGTCTGTAAAGATGCTTGTAATGACTTCATCTTGTGTTGCATGGTTATTATAATGTTGACTTTTTTTGTTATTAAACTGGATTGAAGATAAGAATCAATGTGTGATTAATGATATCCTAAATAAGAGATTATTCTTTCTACATTATTGAATAATATTAATTAGAAGGTCTTATGCATGGGCAATACGGTTGTTTGTAGGGTGACTCATGTCTCAAAAGGCCTTAAATGTTTGACATCTGTTACCATATTAGATTACATTTTCCACATGATCATGTAATTGATTAGAGATTTGGGCAACAATTTGCTGTATTATATCACTTTCATCTACTAATTTTGTGTTTAATCTTTTAGAAAGGCTATGCTCTTAATATACTTCCAGATAACATTATAAACAAACCAACATAATCTCACATCTTAAAAAAAAAGCATCAGGGCTAGACTGCTTCAAGACCTCAGTGTAGAAAAGAGTTAAAATGTCAGCTTTGTCTTACACTTTTAAAGCTAATAAATCATATAAAATGTTTGTCATCAATAATAAGTATTGAAATCAAATGTATTAGGAGGAATAAACATATTCCTTGATTGGGAATTGGTAATGATAAATTCATTTAAAAATTCACCTTATTTTAAATT